>NW_026942484.1:0-2185 GCF_024139115.2 Armigeres subalbatus
ATTATGCACGACGATTTCCGGCTGTAGTCGATCTTGGGTCGATGCACCAGAACCTGGAATCACATCTACCCCGATTGATGCATATTTTGAATCAATAATACGACGTTCATCTGAAATATGGTGATTATTTCATTTTGAATACATTTTCGACCGGGTGTGTACGTTTTTAGGAAACTTGCTGTTCCTGGAACTTCCAGTGGATTTAAGAAAAAGGCTACTGACGTTTTCAGACGTTGGGAGTCCACTGGAAAGCCCCCTATAGCCGTCTCAATCATCCAATCGATAATTCGCTCTTCCTATTGCTTAGTCAAGACGGTTGGTCGTCCTGAATGTTTCAATTCAGTAGTGCCCCGGGCTAGCGATTTTCTAAGAGTACTCCCCGGGATTCTGTACATCGCTGCGGCTCGACGAATCGTGTATCCTCTCCTGACCAGATCCACAGCCAGCACAATTTGATTTCGATTTATGTTCTTGCGATCGCGATTCATTTTGGAAGTCTGTGCTTAATTAGGAACATAAACGAAAATCATGGTGCTTAATTGTGAGCATTATAAAATCGACATTTCCACACAAAATAATACATACCCGTGTTATTTTTTTATGTGAGTACGACAGAAACGAATGTATCTTACTGATTATGGTGAATATTGCAATTGTTAAAATTTGAAGAAAACATTCCGAACACCAAATTTACGTTATGGTTTACGGAGTCGACATTTTGACGTTTTCAGCGTTGTCGATCAAGTTTTTTTTTGTTTATTTTACGCATTTAAAACCACATATTATTGATACTATAATGAATTCGGATATGTTATTCAATAATTATAAGAAAAAAAATTACAATGCTGCGATATTTATGATAAACATGAACAAAATGAAAACAAAATATTAAAGTGCGCACAATGGATTATTTTAGGTAACTCATTTTGCACTCACTGCATCAAAACAAAGAAAAGATATTTTAGTTACTAAAATATCTTTTAAACAAAGCCGCCACTGTGGTTCTGTCTCAATTGGATAAGGGTCTGTCTCATTTGGAGAATTAAACTGAAATTAAACTTAAAAGTGACATTTCAATAATTATCAAATAACCCTGCTCGCAGAGCAAGATTACTTTTGACAGATATCGAATCATTTTGCAACGATGTCTTATTGGAATTGCTGGGTAGCACCAGCCATTCTTATGACTGGGTTATTTGCTAATTTTCGAACTGTCACTTTTAAGTTTAATTCTCCAAATGAGACAGAGCCTAATTAAACTGAAATTAAACTTAAAAGTGACATTTCAATAATTACCAAATAACCCTGCTCGCAGAGCAAGATTACTGACAGATATCGAATCATTTTGCATCGATGTCCTATTGGAATTGCTGGTAGCACCAGCCATTCTTATAACAGGGTGATTTTTTAATTTTCGAACTGTCACTTTTAAGTTTAATTCTCCAAATGAGACAGACCCTGTGAGGTAAGACGGTATAATACGCCCCACCTGGCCAAAAACCTTGCCCTTTGATTTCTGGAAAACTATAACTAAGAAAGGGTCAAAATCGGATGGTATCTATAAGTATTTGTAAACCCACCATACGATGTGGATGTGGAAGTATTTTTGTATTACGAAATGAAAATAATAGCAAAATACAACAAGTTACAGTTTTGATGTAACTTTTCATGTTTGTTTGCTCAACATTCTGGAGCGACTCTGGCATACTGTCCGCAAAACTTGCACTGGAACACTCAGGTGGGCAACAAAATAACTTTTCTCAGCGGTTAATAAGATATAAAATTGCTTCCATCTTCAAAAATGTAACGATTTTCGAAAACATGTTTCACTGGCCAAAACGCCCCAGTGTAGGCAGGACGATATGCCCTTACCAACTGGACACATGCGCAGCGAGGCTGCAGCAGTTGGTTCCAAATTGTATGGAAAATATTGAAATGTAATTCACACCTGCTTAAATGGACTTATGTTGGTTTTTTAATGTCAAGCGCATAAGGATTTGTAGCCTTTTTATTATGGGATTGATGAAATACTAATGAAGGCACGGTGTGTCTGTGACCATTATTAACGAAAAAAAATGTCCATCCATTCTGAACTCGCCTTTCAAAAGATATAATACCCAGGCGTCTGCTCTGAAAATTTTAAAATCTTTCATCTAGGGAAATCGAAAGTTATATCAGCTACAAA
>NW_026942485.1:0-7167 GCF_024139115.2 Armigeres subalbatus
CGTAATCGACCGGATTCGACATTCTTCTGACATTCGCAAGTGACCAGCCCACTGTAGTCTGCCATATTTTATACGATTCACAATATTTTCTTCTTTGTATACTCTGCAGGTCTTCCCCTATCTCTACCTGCCACCATGTACTTTTTCTTGGTAGAGTTAATGATTAAACCTATCTTCGGCGTCTCCCTCTTCAGTGAGACAAAAGCCTCCACTACTGCTCTGTGATCGATTCCAATAAGGTCGATTTCGTCCGCAAAGCCCAGGAGCATATGCGACCGTTTGATGATAGTGCCGTTCCTCTGCACGACAGAACTCCTAGTAACGCCTTTGAGTGCAATGTTGAACAATATATTCGAAACTGCATCACCCTGCTTGAATCCGTTTATCCCAAACGAAGTTTGACACTCGTCTGGTAATCCGAATACTTGATTTTGAGCCATCAAGTGCGTTTTCACGTATCAGTCTAATCAGTTTCGCCAGAAAACCATGTTTTGACATTATCTGCCACAGCTCAGTTTCTCACTTCACTAAATCGTACGCCGCTTCGTAAAAATAAATGAACAGATGGTGAGTCTGCAAGTTGCTGTACTCCCTGGAATTTATCATCAAGGAATCATCCGCAGGCTGTAAACATTCAATGATCCATCGTTGATCGACCCTTCATGAAAAACTCTGCTCTGGTATTCGCCGACGAAGTGACTCCTCAAGCGGTCTCAGTTCATTAAACAGGATACTTATGAGCCAGTATTTTGTACGTGCCGAGTTCAGAAGGAAGATCCCACCGTGTAATTGGCACAATTTAGTCTGTAACCCTTTCTTATAGATTTGGGCATTAAGGAGGCGGCATCCTTAATTCTGGCCATGAGACCACAGTTGCCTTTCATCCCTCCTAATATATTTCTTGATAATAATGGTGGATTGACTTGATGGAGCTGTTCATTTCCGTGTTTGAGAAGCCTAATCAGACTGGATCTCGTCCTTCCTAGAAGCTTTACTTGTTTTCAGCCTGTTTAGAGCCTTCCTTAACCAAATCTAGCGCTTAGTGGTTCCATGAGCTTGACAGTCGCTGATTATGTCCATGCATCCTGCTCCCTTAGATCACACCTTCATTTTCACCGTTCAACCAAATCTTCGAAGTGCTCCTTCCACCTGGCTGCCACTAGTCTTGTCTGTCAGCAAATTACCCTCTCAGTCATTGCACATGGCGGGCACTGGCGCAGTCTTATGCCGCTCGATATTGACAGTTACATAAAACCTCCGCATATCGTTTCTATCCATGAGATTCAATGTATAACTTTCTGTTTAAAAAGCTGAGTGATTTGGGAATAAATTAAAGCATAAATTTGATGATTTGTATGATATAAATGTGACAGAAGAGTCTCCAGTTAGCCTTGCGAGCAAATTCGTAGGATTACCAATCCGAAGATGGCGAGTTCAATTCTCAATCCGGTCTAGGATGTTTTCAAG
The DNA here is from genome assembly GCF_024139115.2 of Armigeres subalbatus. Taxonomy (NCBI): domain Eukaryota; kingdom Metazoa; phylum Arthropoda; class Insecta; order Diptera; family Culicidae; genus Armigeres; species Armigeres subalbatus. Next base: position 1,468 of record NW_026942485.1, read on the forward strand.
TGGGAAACATTCTTGACCCCCTGGGCATAGAATGTCCATTGTACTTGCCACACAAGATACATATGCATACATTGGCGGGCATAGAAAGCTTCCAATTAATAACCGAGGGAATGCTAATAGAACAAGTTGAAAAGCAAGCCAAGTTCCAATTGGAATGCAAAGCCATAGAAGAAGAAGAAATTTGACAGATTTCATGAGTAAATCCACTGTGCTGTGTTAGTAATTGAAACGAAGATATTCATTGGAAAGTAAACTAAGAAGAGCTCTGCAAATGAAATTTCTAGGCTGATGTCTGATGTTAATGGAATACTGAGCGGCATTTTGTTAATGGAATACCAAGATCATTGAGACAATTAAAAAGACATTCAGAATGCTATGAGTATTTAGCAACTGGCGCTGTTCAAAAAAACAATATTGTTGAAACATTTTTCTAAGGCAGTTGAAGCCAGAGTAAATGCGACGAGCGATGCGACGCGACGCGACTCACGTAAAAGAATAACAATCATTATCAACAGGCTGTCAAATTATACTCGTCGCGTCGCGTCGCATCGCATCGTCGCGTTTACTCTGGCTTCTGCCCCTAATTCTCATTTTTATTTTCCTTGAGCAAATAATATGCATTAGAAATAGGTATGGTGGACCAAAAGAAAAAAAAACTTTGTGGATACTCTTTTATCTAAAACTTTACTTATGATAACTTCTAGACGTCAATATAGATATTGCTCATTTTCTGTTATTTTTCGTCGTCCAACATTCCATGTTTTAATATTTTATTCCCATAAAATTGTACATATCGGATAATGAATTGACATTTTATGAACTCCTGCTTTATGAAGACTTTTATACATCAAAAAACTTTTCCTATATCAAAAGCCAAATTTCCGTTCGTTCAATGCCAATGATTCAAATACCGTCTTATGATTTCCAAAAATATCCCCGCAAACCTGTTCCAACTGTTTTATAGCGTTTTGCCTTTTGCCTCACTCTCAAGGCTATAGTTTGTGGCTTTCATACATTATATTGGCAAAGTGCCGTTGCTGGGTCTGCTCTGTCAGTGAGTCGTCATTATTGATGCCATAAATGGAGAACTTGCTACACACGTTCTGCCACAAACCTCCCATATATGCAACGTTCAATCAATCAGCTCGACCAGAGTACCAGTTTCTCCACGCTCTGCGGTAGCCGCGCCATCCCTGTCATCGCCCATGGACAGATTGTTCCGAAATGATCTCATCCTTGCCTTCTTTTCACTTTCCACGATGTCTAGCGGCGGTAGCAGCTAGATAGAGCAGCACATTGCCATTATTGATGCATCTGTGAAAAGTGGTATTGCATCAACATCGCTTCACGCTGCATTCCCCATACGTCATCGCGCTCCGCTGCGTCGATGTTATGCCAGTCAGTCAGTACATGCTCTGGGGGGGTTCGGCATCCATGCGCGGTAAAATTTAATTATGTGAAAATAAAACGTCACATGGTTGGTCCATTGTTCGTTCGTACGTTCGTTCGCGGCTGCTGGCATATCTATCGACGAAGAAATATTGAAAAATTTGTATACTGCGATGATATGATCTAATTTAGCACAGGGCTCATTACGACGTATTTGATTCAGAGCAGAGCAGAAAAAGTTGGCATTAACATTTGAGATCGGAAAAATCGAGATGTGCTTATTTTTATTTCTTTACTTAATTAATAGGAAAAATGTTTCAAGATCGACTCAGCTCAAAAGAATTGAGGTTATGTCAGTGTGTATAGGTGCACAATAAGCCTAGCTCACTTTTTTTGGTACTTTAATATTTCTAATATATTTGTTCGCAAATAAGTTATATTTGGCCAAATCTCAAGCTATGGGCTAAGAAGTTATGGACAAAATATATTTTCTTTTAGGACAAAACGAGTTTAGAAGTCTAGCTCACTTTTAATGACACTTATCCGTAAATCGATTTGCTCGCAATTTGCATGTTTCGGAAAACTTACAGCTGTTATAATGATTAATTATTTTGCGGAGTGTCTTAGGAATAAATATTACACTGTTGGGTGCATCGTTTATTCTTCCATTTACTTCCACTAACATTATTTTTTATGTATCAAAACAGATACGTGCATTTCGATTTTCTACTTGACACTGAACATTTTTTCTTAGAAATGTAAAGTTTTCAAGTAGAAAACGAAATGCGTATCTGTTTGAGATACATAAAAATTTCTATTAGTGGAAGTAAATGGAAGTAATAATAGTCTTTTAACCCTATGGTGTTGGTATTAAAATACCTGTTTATATACAAAAATAAGCTTAAAAAAGTCAAAAAATTCGCTTCAGTTTCATAGTACTTTAATATTCCAGTACGAATTTCTGCAACAACTGCATTCGACGGCAAGAGTCTTTTCCCGTTATTTCTAAAAGAAAAATTATCCATATCTGACTATTGGCTCAAAAAATCGTAGCCAAAATATAACGCAAAATGCATTTCAAAAACTCTATTAATTTTTCTGGTACTTATCCTTAACTGATTTACTTTTACAATAAGTTGCTTTAACGGAGAGTCCTATTTCATTGTTTCTTATTGAAAATGGGTCATTGATTTATTATGAGTTCAGAAGTTACGGCCAAATATACAATTTTTTATTTCCAAAACGCGCCTCAAAATCATTACTTGAGTTTTTAATTGCGTTTAAAAAAATTTCGAGCAGCACGATCAATCTGTAAAGATCTGAGTAGAGACAGTATATTTATATGAATATAGATTTTCTTAAGTCAGTGTCTCCCAGCAGATAATTCTAAATATCAGACTAAGGCCGGAGTGGCCTGTGCATGCACATAAAAGTCTTTCTCGTTTCAGCTCGGTCCATGGCTGCACTTCGCTAACCACGCTGCGTCTGGTGGAGGGTCCCATGCAAATCGTCCTCTCCACCTGATCGATCCACCTTGCCCGCTGTGCACCTCGCCTTCTAGTTCCTGTCGGATCGTTGTCGAGAACCATTTTCACCGGGTAAATTTGTCTGATATTCTGGCTACGTGCCCGGCCCACCGCAGTCTTCCGATTTTCGCGGTAGTGAACGATGACAAAAAAGATGGTTCTCCCAACAGCTGATGTAACTCGGTTCATTCGTCTCCTCCACGTACCGTCCGGCCATCTGCACTCCTGGCACCACAGATGGTACGCAACACTTCTTCTCTTTCGAAAACTCCCAGTGCGCGGTAGGTTCTCTCCACAGAGCATCGTCCAGGTCTTGTGTCCGTGGTGAGAACTACCGGTCTAATCGTTGTTGTAGATAGTCAGCTTTTAAAAGGTACGGCGGCGAGCTCTATTCGATCGGAGCGTCTTGCGGAGTCCAAAGTACGTACGATTTCCAGCCATCACTATGCGTCTTTCAAATTTCTCTGCTTGTATCGTTATTTGCGGTCACCAGTGAGCCCAAGTACACGAACAATTCCTTCAACCACCTCGATTTTCGTCACCACCGAGTAGAAACTTCGTGTCGTGGTGGGTGGCTTACATTGACCTCTCCTCCGAGCCTTCTCCCGTCATGTACTTCCTGATCTTTCGCACGTGTTGATGACTAGTCCAATCCGTTTAGCTTCAGCTTTCAGCGTCTGGTGTAGGCTTCCTCCATCCTCCTCAAAGTTAGCATGTGCCATGATATCAATGTCAAGTCGGCGAAACCAAATAACTGGACGGACTTTCGTGAAAAATCTGTACCACCTCAAATCCATCCCCGTGCCTCTTCGTACTACTCCTCCAAAGACGATGTTCGAATAGCAGACAACGAAAGACCATCACTCTAGCCGTAACCTCTACGCGTTTCTTTGAAGGTGGGGACTCCGGAGAATGCCCCCGAAACTGGGAACGTCCACGCACATCACCCGGGATCAATCGTCGTCTTGATCAACCGTATCAGTTTATCCGGGAAATCCAAATGCATGTTCGCATTACCCAATAGCTGGTCCTGATCGATTGTACTGCATATGCGGCTTTGAAGTCGATAAATAGATGATGTGTGGGCATGTTGTATTCGCGGCATTTCTGCAAATACCTAAAGGAAGTATGGCGAACACCTGGTCTGTGGTAGAGCGTTCACCAATAAATCCTGCCTGGTACTGCCCTACGAACTCTCTTTTTCGCAATTGGTGTTAGTCGCCGGCATGGCATAAAATTTGGGGAGCGTAATTTGTAGAAAGCGGCGTTCAGCAGCAATGTGATTGCGCGGTAGTTGCTACAATCCAGCTTATCGCCCCTTTTGTAGAGATGGGACACACGACACCTTCCATCCACTCCCTGTGGCAAACCTCATCCTCCCAAACCTTGTAATCACCCAGTCCAGCGCTTCTAGCCAGTGCCTCACCACCGTGTTTTTTCTTAAAACAGCCTCCTGGTAGTCGGTGGTCAACTCGCAGGGGCTTTGTTGTTTTTCAGCCGGCCGATCTCCTCCTGGATTTCCTGGAGATTCGGAGCCGGAAGTCGTATGTCCTGTGCAAGCGTGCTCCTTAGGTTTATTACCATACCGCCACCGGTGCCCGCCATATCATGCCATTTAGGTGCTCTTCGTAGTGCTGCCGCCACCTTTTGGATCACTTCACGCTTGTTTTTATAAGAAGGTTCCCGTTTATACCCTCACACATATCGGGCTGTGGCATCGTGGCCCATGATGTGAACGGTCTCAACCTCCTCATAGAACTTTTGTGCGTTATTAGCGCGGTACAGCGTTCCTCCGTCTCTTCACACGGTCTCGATCTTCCTGCTGGCGCTTTATCTCCGGAAAATCTCGAGTTTTGTCTGTTCCGCGACTGTGTTTGTACTATGCCTCGTTCGGTTCTCGTGCGGTGTTGCAGCAATCTCGCCCATGCTGCATTCTTCTCCTCAATCTAACTCTGCTCACATCTGCCGTCATACCAGCGTCAGTTTCTCTGATACGGAGTCACCGTGCCTAGTGCGGCGGTTGCGGTGCTTCCAATGGCGGATCGAATATCTCTTCAGCCATCTTCAAGATATAAGGCGTTGCGCCTAGCTGCTCTTCCGTTGGGGAGTGCCGGGCTTCCAGCTGCTGCGCGTAGTCTTGAGCTGGTCTACCGTATTGCAGCCGTCCAATGTTTAGCTGCGGTGGGACGACTCTGACGCTGTGTTGACTCACCGTCGAGAGTTTTGAGCGCAGACATGTACTTCGGAACGAGGTAGTGGTCGGATTCAATATTCGCACTGCGGTAAAGTGCGTACGTTCGTGATGTCGGAGAATAATTTCTGTACTGTCGATTAGAACGTGGTCGATTTGGTTTTCCGTTACTTTGATTGCGGTGTATTCTCCATGTGGCCTTGTGGATATTCTTGCGGGGAAGCAAAGTGATTCGACTACCATTCCGCGGAGGCTGTAAAAGTGTTATACATCGTTGGCCGTTGTCGTTCGATAATGGTATGTAGACTATCCGGTCCGATGACCGGTTCATACATTTCCCTTCCTACTTGCAAGAAATTCATGTCGCTGATGACGATTTTGACGTCCCGTAGTGGGCATCCATCGTACGTCTGCTCAACGCAGCGCATAGAACGCTTCTTTCTCGTCGTCGGATCTCCCTTCGTGTGGGTAGTGCACGTTGATGATGCTATAGCGAAGAAACGGCCTTTTATCCTCAGCTTGCATATCCTTGCGTTGATTGGCTGCCACCCAATCACGCGTTGGCGCATCTTTTCCAGCACTATGAAGCCGGTT
>NW_026942486.1:0-2788 GCF_024139115.2 Armigeres subalbatus
TGGCTGCTCTCCCGAAATGGTAACTTTTGTATGAAATTTAAAAACTTGGTTGAAGTAAAAAGAGCTTCCTGCAAAAATTTATTGCGGTCACATATACTTTTTATTACATCAAAATGATCGTTGGAAAAATTCAAAACTTTTGTCAGTTGGGTTTTGCGAAATTCGGTTCCTTTGTGCTTCAAATCACCGGAGAGAGGTACTGAGAAGCGAAAATTTCAGTTCTACAATAGTTCAGTATTTAGAGCTTAATTCAAATTTGGAAATATTAGGTCCATGAAATTTTGTAGGTACATTCCTTGATAAATTTCAAAGAGATTGTCAGTTGGGATAAGCGAAATTCGTTTCCAATTCCGAGTTATAGACATTTTAGTACGAAAATAGCGCTCTACCGCGAGAGAGCTTCCCTCAGACCTTAATGGTCACTTTAGGCCCTCCGGGAACCTGTTCCAGAAGGACCGTTCCAGGTCATATCCAATCTATGGTCTCAAGTACATGGAAAACATGTTTCCGGAACGATTCCAAAAATTTTGAAACCCATATTCCCAGGGTTTATTCTAAATGAGTGTTTGGCTCCTACGAACCCTCGGGGAACCTATTCCAGAATGACCGTTCGGTTGATATCCATCCTATGGTCTTAACCACATGGAAAATATATTTCCAGAACAATTCCAAGAATTTTGATACCCATATTGCCAGGTTTATTCTAAATGAGATTTTGGCCACTACGGGCCCTCCGGGAACCTGTTCCAGAATGACTATTCCGGTTCATATCCATCCTATGGTCTCAACTACATGGAAAATATGTTTCCGGAACAATTCCAAGAATTTTGATGCCCATATAGCCAGGGTTTATTCTAAATGAGATTTTGGCCCCTACGGGCCCTCCGGGAACCTGTTCCAGAGTGACCATTCCGGTTCACATCCATCCTATGGTCTCAACTACATGTAAAACATGTTTCCGGAACAATTCCAAGAATTTTGATACCCATATTGCTAGGGTTTATTCTAAAAGAGTTTTTGGCCACTACGGGCCCTCCGGGAACCTGTTCCAGAATGACCGTTCCGGTTCATATCCATCCTATGGTTTCAACTATATGAATAACATGTTCCCGAGACAATTTCAAGAATTTTGATACCCATATTGCCAGGAATGAATTTGCGGCCACTATAGGGCCCACGGGAACCTATTTCGGGATGTCCGTTCCTAGTTCATAGGATCACGTGGTCCTAATACGTTGGGAAATCATAATCCTCGAATTTTCTGCGAAACTGCTAACTCAGGATACAAGAACTCATCATTTGGATTCTATAAGATCAACTTCTCCACTTTTGAGACATGGTCTAGCAAATCCGGAACTCCGGTAACCAGGTAATCCGGATTGATCCTATGTGACATGGATCGGATAGAGGATGAATTTCTTAATCCAGTTTGGAGATGTCACGGAGTTTCAATTTCCTGCGATGTTTAGAACCCCAAAAAAATTTCACTTGAAAACGAAAAAGGTACCCGGGTACCCTGTCGGTAACAAAAGGGTTAAGTATGGTGATCGCTCGAAAGTTCTCACACTCCAGCTTGTCGCCTTTCTTGTAGATGGGGCATATAACTTCTTCCTTCTACTTCTCCGGTAGCTGTTAAGTTTCCCAGATTCTGACTATCAATTTGTGCAGGAAAGTAGCTAGCTTTTCCGGGCCCATCTTGATGAGCTCAGCTCCGATACCATCCTTACCAGCTGCTTTATTGGTCTTTAGCTGTTGGATGGCATCTTTAACTTCCCTCAAGGTGGGGGCTGGCTGGTTGGCTTCCATCGTCAGCTGAACTGACGTAGTCATCTCCTCCGCTGCCTTGACTTTCACTACCTGTACTCTCAGCGCCATTCAAATGATCCTCGTAGTGCTGCTTCCACCTTTTGTAACCTTTGGGTTCCAGGTTCATCGTGCTGGCTCCTCCATCAATCCAAATAAAAATTTCCTTTCCTTAAAAAAAAAGATAGAATCCACTAGCATTATAATGGGACAGTGATGATACACAGTGACTTGATGTGTACACTAAAATACAAAAGAGTCAATTCATATCAATTGTCTAAATTGATTTACTATAGAAAAACCCAAATTTATCCACCAGTGGTGATTATGCCTTTCTCGATTCAATGTGTTGAATTTGAATTAGTATGGTAAATGCAACGTAAATTGCCTACATTTAGGCGGTTAATAGCTTAGATGCGATTATATCACGCTGCTTAAAATGACTCAACTATGAGAGTAATGGATTGCGTCACGGCTAAATTGATTAATGATTTAAAATGTGCATGTACACAGCGTATTTGATAAAAGAAAATAGAAATATTATTCAAACCGCATGAGATATTAGCAAACAAAAACAATAGTGTCCAACTAGGGAAAGTTTCTCCGTCGAATGAAACTAGTTGCACTCGAATCGGTCAAGTCCTTCTATATGAAACGTGTTTAACAATAAAATTCCTGGGGCTACACACACACACACACACACAGTCAGACATGTGCTCAGTTTTTCGAGCTGAGTCGATTGGTATATAACACTATGGGTCTCCGAGCCTTCTATCAAAATTTGGCTTTGGAGTGAAATTATAGCCTTCTGGTACAACTTTGTTGTACGAGAAAGGCAAAAAGGTAATTTGGTGGTTCTTTGGCGTGCTTTGTGTGATAATGGGGAAAGGTGATGTGTGTAATAATGGTGCTACTCTGGTGCTAATCTGGTGGGAAGGTCCACAAAGCGGGCCTTTTTTCTTTTTCTACTGTCAAGATGGCTGAA
>NW_026942487.1:0-16617 GCF_024139115.2 Armigeres subalbatus
TTTTACTTTACTTTTACTGATTAAGAATTTCGATTACTTTAAAATAAAATTTCACTCAATATGTTTGCTACATGGGGTCACCAGTAAGCCCTGCAGGTAGAAGCATATATGGAAAATAGCCAGGCTACCATAGAAAATGTAACGTATCTGAATTCAATTCCTCCATTTGAGTTCAACATGCGATTACTAATTTCGACCTTGAGTTGACCGAAGCCAGAGCTTCAATAGCTGCTTGGCTATCTGAACAGAAGTATATTACTTTGCTAATGAGTCTACCCAGTGAGTGAGACTTTTCGAATCTCAGCTTAAGCGAATGTTTACACCTGCCCTAACTTCGAGGATTCGAGGAAGCCATCAGTGTAACAAAGAATGCTGTACGACATCCGCTAAAACCTTTGCAAGAAAACTGAAGAACATACTCCCCCTTGGGGGCATCTGCATTTCCTAATACAGTAATATCCCGATTTTATCACCCCCTGGTGAATTTTAGGGTGATAAAACAGGGTATGTGACAAAATTGGAAAAAAAATATTTTCATTTTTTTAATTCATTCCACAAATAGGAGTCATTTTATGCCTTGGAAAGGCCAAATGCGTGAACGGTACCCGTTATTTCTTGTAGAAATTGCTTACTGAATATTTCCCATGTACTCAGAAGCCGTTCGTAATAAACTACAGGCGGTGAAATTAATTTCATGAAAATCAATGTTGTTTTTGGTATTATTTACGAAAATAAAAAGAATGACAAATTTTTTTGGGGTGACAAAATCGGGTCGAAAACGTGACAAAAACCGAGACTTGATAAAATCGGGTCAAAAACGTGATAAAATTGGGGGTAGACAAAATCGGGGAGTGACAATATCGGGTCAACACTGTAGCTGCTTGACGTGATGTCGAAGAGAGATGTCGGTTTTTGAGCATCTGGTGAATCAATTTGGTTATTATATTAGGTAGCCCATGACAACGTGCAGCTTCCAATATTGCATCGAAAGATACGTTGTCAAAAGCACCCTCAATATATATAAAAAATATCCAAGCATACCTAAATGCTTTTGAGCAAATGCTTTCCCGATGCCGTAGACAACCTTGGGTTAATGAGTGAAACGAGGTTAGATTTTTTTTAATGCTTTATTAAGGTGTTTTTTAATTCTAGATTAAGTTCAACACCAAATGAGGTTAGACTGATGGATCTCAAACTCGGCTTCTTCATACGAAGCACGTTCTCTTTTAAGGATATGTTCATGTATGTTTTTTCAAAACATATTTGATATGCGCAAAACCTTTCTGAAGTAAATCCCAACTTCCCCTAGAGATTTGTAAGAAGCAAAACTGTGAAGTATTGAATATATTCAGTTGTTATAGTTCTACGAGCTTCAGCCCAAAGGCCATATATAACTACATGATAAGAGCAGGAACTCCCCAATATTCACATCCAGGGAGGTTAACGCTTTTTCGTATAAAGTAGTGTAGTAGCCATTTGGCTTGCGAATTTCTCCAACTTGGAAATCCTTGAATCTCGCACAGGGATTGAATCCTAAAGAGAAAGAGCAAGTCTCTCACATATCATCTCTGTATACATATAAGATATATAGCATACCGCGAGAAACTCTTTTCGCAAGCTGACATGATAGAGGACTGATTCGGGATGTTATACCCCATGATAAATTTCTTTTAGAAAGCTCCAAATGCGGGGAGCACTGGCTCTTATGATGCCAACATGAAAGGAGCGAAAACAAAGCGAGAATCACCATTTTTCTGTGATGGCTGCCTATCCGATTCTGTTTTTTCGCACTTGTATACAAGTTTTATAAATTTGTTATCATGGCTTGTTATGATTCGGAACGGTTTTTGTCTCTCTTTTATCCTTGTTCGTTATCTATTGAGTTGAGAGCGATTTCTGCAAACCCTGATCTCGCAAGAATGTTAGTTAGCCGACTGGCTTCACTCAAATCGGAATTAAACATTCGCACTAAGGTTTTTCCAGTTGGAACGCTCAGCAGATCGTAGAGATTTTCTGTAGGCTTTCCGAAGCATCCGTTCCTGATGTATGGCGTCTGATTCAACTCCTTCTGCGCTGCTTTCTGAGCTTTGCCAAATCAGAATTCCAACATGGAGTTTCCCTTGACGTTTTCACGGAACGTAAGAGTCAAGCTTCTTTGAAAGCTTGCACGATGGGCAATGTTGTAGTTTCAACGGCATCATCCGAATCGATAGAAGAATAGGAGAATCAATGAATATTAGATTTCCATGATATTTTGTTGAGATCGACTCTGTATCAACTCTGTTCGTTAAACGAGGATTTTAAAAAAAGGAAGTAATATTCAAGTTGTCAAAGTAGATGTAGCGATGGTCAGACATAGACTCCTCATCAGACACATGTCAATTCGTCAACTCTCGGGTACTTATTCAAAAGGACGTATGTGATTTTGTAAACAAAGATTCAAACGTCGATTTGTCCAATCTGATGACACTCCCACGTAAACCAACACCACCAACTGGTAGGGTAAAGTGCCCAATAGTGGACCCCCAACCAATAGTGGACCCTCCAGCCATTTTGGCATTATTACAGCACAATGTAAAGATTTTGCTAAGAAATTCCACCGGGAGAACCTACCTTACAGTCTTATGATTTGATTACATGCATTGGAAATGCTATGGAAACTAAAATTAGATGATTTTTTACAATTCTATAAAAAATAAACACGAGAGTGTCCATTATAGGAATATTTTGGGGGGTCCATAATAGGGAAGAAGAACGTTTCGAAACGGAACATAAAAATCAAATGAAGTGTCGACTATGGGGAAGCAATTTCCTATTATGGACCCCCAGGGGGTCTACTATAGGGCGAATTCAGTCAGACTTTGAAATGTTAATTTCAACGAATAACGTCGAGTATTTGAGTGTTTCATGTATGTATCGTGAAGAGGAGATGCAGAGCTTGATATTAGATATCACGCAAAATAATTATTTTGAAAATTTCCACTCCTTATGCCAGGAAGAGCAAAATTTCGCTACTAGGGGGTCCACTATCGGGCATTTTACCCTAGCCGAAGCCTTCCCCTGCCTGTCTGTGGTGATAGTTTGCGTGGGAGTGCCATCAGATTGGACAAATCGACGTTTGAATCTTTGTTTACAAAATCACATACGTCCTTTTGAATAAGTACCCGAGAACTAGTGACTGATTATGTTGGAGCAGAGCAACATCCATACGGCTATCTGGGCTGTACAGGTAGAGAAGTTTACATTGACTCTACTAGTCGTGCGGTAAGATGACAATCTATTTTGCTTTTGAATTTTGAAATATATTCAGCTAGTCCATTGGTGTACAATTAATTCTTTGAATAACTTGCATTTTATTGCAGGGCACTTCTGCTAAGCTTCATTGGTTTAATGTGGGTGTGCTGCTGCCCCGTACCGCCGCTGCCGACATTTTTGAATCAGCGCGTGGCCATTTAAAATCTGTCACGCCGCTAAACTAAAACTTTTCACTAAAATTTCAAAGGATTTTCCCTTTGTAATACAATAAATTTTCCCCTTGAAATCCAATGACATTTTCCAAACGGCCCTTTCCGACAAACGACACTTTTCGGTCAAATGATCTATTCGTTCGAACGTTTTTTGGTTAAATTACTTGTTCGACCGAACGGTATTTTCGGTTCAATGACCATTTGCCAAATGGTATTCGGCTAGATGGCTTTCGGCTTATCGTTTTATTCAGTCAATGGGCATTAGGGTGGCTCAAAAAACACCTTTTCAAATTTTTTGATGGGCCGCCCTCTTATTCGGTTTTATTTGATGCCCTGATGCTCCGAAATTTCAGCCAAATCGGTCAACGTTTGGGCGGTGCTAAACTCGTTGGAAGTTTATATGGAAAATCGTATGCAGATCTATCCAAAAACAGTGATTTGCAGTTAGACTGTACAATTTACGATCAAGAACCATATATTCATTCAGTTCTTGTAGAATTAAATATATAATGTTATGCTGAAAACCGCGAGAAGATTAGAGTTTTTTAGGCAAAGATATTAGCATTTTACTGGAGTGTTGTAGGGGTGAATTTATTTCTTTTCAAAGGTAAAAGAAACGAAATTTGCTCAAACCCCTCTTCAGAGAAATGCTAATAACTAGCCGGGCAAACTCTAATCTTCTCGCGGTTTTCTGCATAGCATTCTGTATTAAATTCTTCAAGATCTGAGTGAGTATCATAGTTCTTCATCGTAAGTTGTGCCGTCCAACTGCAATTTTGTCCAGAGCATCAGGGCATCAAATAGAACCGAATATGAGGGCGGCCCATCAAAAAAAATTTTAAAAAGTTTTTCCCATACTAATTTGAGCCACCCTAATGGGCATTCGAACAAATGGCTTTTCGCTGACAAATGCCTGTGGCTGAATATCTCTTGTGGCCAAACAAATTATTAGTTAAATATCTTGGCTGTGCATATGCACAGCACATGTTTCGAAATGGACAAATTGATATGAAATTTGCGAAAAAGAATCCACGTGTCTTGGAGGGACTCGAACCCTCAACCTCCTACTCTCTAGATAGGCGTGATAACCCCTACACAACAAGACCACTTAAAGGTCACGTATGCGGAAAAGCCATCAGAATCCGGGTACCAACCTCCACCGCGCGGCGCACACGTAAGGCAATCAAACTCATCAAATGCTTTAGCCAAGCAAGCCTTTGGCACAGCAGAGTGCGATTGATTCGCATTCTATATCAGTCCGCCCAACCTGTTGTTGGGGGCATGGAGTGCGATCCTCTCGTTTAATAAACAATGTGCACTCGCTTGACTGTGGATATACAACAGTAAAGCACATGTGGAGATTGGACAAATCAAGCATCCGAAAGATATTCAATTTGCAAAAAAGAGAGCTAACCGCGGTGGAGGTTGGTACTCGGATTCTGATGGCTTTTCCGCAAACGTGACCTTTAAGTGGTCTTGTTGTGTGGGAGTTATCACGCCTATCTAGAGAGTAGGAGGTTGAGGGTTCGAGTCCCTCCAAGACACGTGGATTCTTTTTCGCAAATTGCATATCAATTTGTCCATTTCGAAACATGTGCTGTGCATATGCACAGCCGAGATATTTAACAAAAAAATGGTTTTCGTACGGCCGAGTTGCCGAATAATATGCAATTAATTGTAATCAAGTGTCGGTCTTTCACCGTCATTAGTCGTCTGAGTACACGCGACCGCTTACGTAAGGCAATCAAACTCATCAAATGCTTTAGCCAAGCAAGCCTTTGGCACAGCAGAGTGCGATTGATTCGCATTCTATACTATCCCGCCCAACCAGTTGTTGGGGGGCATGGAGTGCTATCCTCTCGTTTAATAAACAATGTGCACTCGCTTGACTGTGGATATACAACAGTAAAGCACATGTGGAGATTGGACAAATCAAGCATCCGAAAGATATTCAATTTGCAAAAAAGAGAGCTAACCGCGGTGGAGGTTGGTACTCGGATTCTGATGGGTTTTCCGCAAACGTGACCTTTAAGTGGTCTTGTTGTGTAGGGGTTATCACGCCTATCTAGAGAGTAGGAGGTTGAGGGTTCGAGTCCCTCCAAGACACGTGGATTCTTTTTCGCAAATTTCATATCAATTTTTCCATTTCGAAACATGTGCTGTGCATATGCACAGCCAAGATATTTAACAAAAAAATGGTTTTCGTACGGCCGAGTTGCCGAATAATATGCAATTAATTCAAATTATTAGGCCAAAAATGACACTAGGTCAAAATGGGACGACATTTTTGGTTGTATTACCAGTTCAGCAAATAACATTTTTGGCCCGTATGGGCAAACTATATTTCCGTCCAACTGAATTTTTCGGCCAAAGGACCAGTTTTTGGCAAGCGACCATTTCGGCCAAACTGCATTTTCGTCCAAATGACGTATTCGTTCAACCAACTTTTTTGGACAAATTACCTGTCAGGCAAGCGGGATTTTCTGCTAAAATATCATTTCGGATAGATGACTCTCGGCTTATTGTGTTTTAGGCCTAGTGGCATTCGAACAAATTGCTTTTCACTGAATTACATTTAGACAAACGACGGAGAGGGCTATGCTCGAAGAGGACTTACAAGCACTGTTTAGGAGAGACGCATGTTTAGGACCATCTTTGGCGGTGTGCAAGAGAACGGTGTGTGGCGGCAAAGTATCAGCTCGCCCAACTTCACGGCGAACCCAGTATCCAGAAGGTTGCTTAAGTTGGAAGGTTACAATGGGCAGGGCATGTTGCAAGAATGTCGGACAGCAACCCTGCACAGATGGTGTTCGCTTCCAACCCGGCAGGTACAAGAAGACGTGGAGTGCAGCGAGCGAGGTGGGCTGACCAGGTGCCGAACGACTTGACGAGCGTGGGACGCAACCGAGGATGGAGAGATGTGGCCTCGAACCGTGTATTGTGGCGTCCAATGGTTGATTCAATGTTATCTGTTTCGATGTAAGCTAAATTAATTAAATGAGCCAGTTCGGCCGTATGCCAAACCGTTTTCAAGTCGATAACCGTTTTGTCAAAAGGGGTTTCTTTTAGATATCCAAACAAATTTCTTAAAAAATACATAAAAAATCCCGTTTTGATTCCGAACAATTTGTTTTCTACTTCTTCTACTAAACTTCTTCAGTGCATCAGTAAATCAAAGCCAATTGAATCCTGCCTTGCTCAACCACCACAGCGTATGAAGGGCTGCGGAACAAAAGATCAAACGGACAAAATGTCAAATGAGCAAATTTGAAAAATCTTCAATGCAATCTAGGGGAACAGACGGCTTTAACAGGATTTGTTCTATTATTGTCAGGGAAGTTTTTGTCGACCGAATTTTATGAAATTTGGCCATAATATTCTTTGATATGCAAAGAATGTTTAGGCCAAATTTGAGCATAATCAGTCATAAAAATCCCCCTGACAATAATAGAACAAAACCTGCCAAAGCCGTCATTCCCCCTACCCGATCTAAACAAAATGTTGAATAATATGTTGGGAATATGCTTTTGAACTGAAATCTAGAATCTAAAGGTTCCGAAGCCTCTGTTTGAGAGGCATGAAGACTTTTCTCAGAGAAGACTTCTTTCAAGAAAGTCGGAAGTCTTTTTTCAAAAAGCTCGGAAGCCTTCTTTCAAGAGACTCGGAAGTAGACGTTCCGGACGGACGTTCCAATACTTTAAACTATCGATATTTGATTCAATACGATAACCGAATCAAAGTATCGAGATCACAGATATATTGGAATGAAAATATCGATGAATCGGAAAATCATATGATATTTCCAAAATAAAAATATAAAGCATTTATTTGCTGAAAATTATTCAATTACTATCGTATCACTCTATTACCTCTTTACAATAATTATTAGAAATGGATTTTTTTCTATTACTTAATCCAGTGGCGTTTCCCTAACCTCAAACCACAGAGAAACAGACGTCTCACTTAGAACAAAATGCAATCAAAATCATCGTCACAGAAACATTGTCGCCCAATGCTAAAATCATTGTGTTTGGTCAAGCGGTAACCAGATGGTGGTAGTGCACAAACGTCAAATACAACCAAAATCGATGGAAGCGCCATCGGTGGCCGGTCAATCCACCTACAAAAAATTAAATCAACAGTTAAAAAGGTGAACGACATCTAACATGTGTTGAGTGAGACGTCTGTTTCTCTGTGCTCAAACTACCTGTGTACTGGCTTTAAATTTTAGTAATTGGATCTGGTAGAATAACTAGGGGCCCTCCTTAGCCATGCGGTAAGATGCGCAATTACAAAGCAAGACCATGCTGAGGTTGGCTGGTTCGATTCCCGGTGCCGGTCTAGATAATTTTCTGATTAGAAATTGTCTCGACTTCCCTGGGCATAAAAGTATCATCGTGTTAGCCTCATGATATACGAATGCAGAAATGGTAACTTGGCTTAGAAACCTCGCCAATGATAGAGAAAAAATAACTACGTTTTGATGAGCTTAAATGACTCTAATAGTTTTATTTTCTACTAGTCGACCCGGCAGACGTTGTCCTGTAAAGTAGGCAAAAGTGCGCGTAGTGAACTGCCCATGCGAAATTTCCATACGAAACCTAATTTTATTTTTTCACGATTTAATCAACTTTTATGTGATTTTTACATTAGGAATTATCATATAAACCCATCGGAAACGATAACGAACATATCTGCTAAGGAATGAAGAAAATCCATCCAGTCGTTTTAGAGTTATGCGGATACGAACACAGACCATTTTATTTTTATTATATAGAAGATTTAAGCTGTCAAAATATCTAAATTTTCATTTTTTTAATCAGTGCACAAGTAAAAATTTAAGCCGCTGATTTTATCCAATCTGCTTCTAGAGTGTGCCAGTCCAACAATCATCGGCGGTGGCGTTCGTCGTAGATTTAACCGGTAGCGGCGGCGTTTTCGACATTATACTGACTAGACCTGTGCGCCGAAGTATTGTATATTGTGAACGGCGGCGGCGTAAGGCCATTTTTACACCGGCGGCGGCGGCGGCGGCGTGAATCGGCGTGAAGAACTTTGAAAAAAAAAAATTACGCGCAAGTCATATGATGCTTTTAATGAATTTTAGGGTTTTTTGTATGATTGCTAGCTACAGTCAGGCTGATGGGGTGAACATCCTAATAGCAATAGCTTGTATCTCCACAGCAAAAGTTTACATTACATCCTCCACTAGGATATTGCCTCATCACAGCACAAAAGTTCATTGGAAAGTAATTCGGATATAAATCCAGAAATTCGTTTTGAAGTTCCTCAAGATATTCCTTAGAAAATTCGAAAAGGGAATTATAAGACATAATTTCAAATTTCCCTAATGAATTCCTTCATAACTTCTTCTAAGAATTCCCTATGAAAATTCATTTGGGTATTTCTTCGGAAATTCTTTCCGAAATTTCTCCAAAAGTTCCTTAAGGAATTTCCTTAGAATTTACTTTAGGGATTTCTTCGGAAATTCCTTTACGGAGTTTTTTGGGAATTGAGAATTCTAAAATTTTATTAGGAATTCCATTGAATATTCTTTCAAGAATTCCTGAAAAAATACCCATGGAAAATCTTTCAAGAATTTCTATAGGGATATCCTTTTAGAAGAAAACCTTCGGAATTTGATTTAGCATTTTTTTTAATTCCTTTAGGAATTTCTTTTAGGAATTTCTAATAAAAAATCTTCCAGTAAGATAGAAAGATATTTTTGGTATTTTTTCGAAATTTCCCTCTGGAATTTATTAAAAACTTTCTCCAGGAATTCTCTCCGAATTTCCTACAGGAATTGCTTCGATCATTCCTCCAGAAATTCATTTAGCCACTCTTCCAGGAATTCCTGTAGATTAGACCTATTCATGTTTTCAAAAAGTATCAAAAATTCGACTGGTCAGGCCAGAATCACGATTCTTATGCTAAAAATAAGTCTTCTGTCGAACAAAGAAGCAAAGGAAATCTTGGGAAATTTCGTTTGTAGATTCCTTCAATTTTTCTGAACCGTTGTTTAAGTGTATTTTTTTATGAATGAAAATTAGTTTAAGACTCAAATAACTTTGGAAATTTCTTCGAAAATTCATTTAAAAATTCCTCCAAATTAGAATACTTTCCGGAATTATTCCTGCAGGAATTTTGTACGGTATACTTAAGGAATTTCCTAAGGACTTCCTGGAGGAAGTTCCAAAGGAATTTCTGAAAAAAGGCCTTTAAGGAGGGTTTTCTGAAGTAATCCCTGGATGAATGTCCAAATTAATTCCTGGTGGCTTTTCTAAAAAGATTTTCGAAGAAATTCCTGAAGGAATTTTCGAATCAATTCTTGAAGGAATATCCGGAAGAGAACCTAAAAGATTTTTTAAATGAATTTCAGAAGGAATATCTGAAGGAATTCTTAAAGGAACTTACGAGGGATTTTTTAATGGATTTACCAAACAAATAGCTATTGGAATATAAATAGAAATTCCTATATTTCCGCGATTTTTTTTTCTAATATCCGGACAGTAGTAATACAATCTCAGTTTTGACTCTAGAATCAAGTCTACATGCTAAGAAAAATTCTCAAAATATCGAGACGGAGGATATTCAGATATTGTCAAGAATTCCTTGGGAACTGACTTCCTGACTGCAGGAGTTCCTTAGAAAATTTCTACGGATTTTTTCGTAAATACCTTACAATACAATTCCCTAGGAAACATATTATGGAACAGATTTGGTAAATCATTAAGAAACTCATTCTAGTGTACCTTAAAAAATTCCGTCAGGAATTCGATCTGGAATTTCTCCAGGAATTCCTTCAAAAAACCTCCACAAATAAAACCAGGTTTCTCTTTGAAATTTTCCTCGGGAATTGCTTCGGAGCTTTTCAGGATCTTAGGACCTTAAGAAATCTTAAGGAATTCTTCTGGAAATTCCTTAAAAAAATCTTCTAAGATTAATTCTGACATTTCCATCAGGAATTTCTTCAAAGCTTTTTTTATAATACTACACCTTTTCAAACTTTCCTTCCCACAGTAATGGATTTGACGCGAACTTCCTTGAAGAAGCCATCCGTCAGGAAGGTCTGAGGGAAGGGTTTTCCGTTAAAAAAGCACGTGGTAGCACTCTCTGAGAGAGAAAATTGCCCAATACAGCCCGCCAGAATGACGCTGTCAGTGTCGCCAAAATTATTTCATCATTATGCAGTTTACAATTGCTTGAGAATTTGCCGTCAACGGAGAACAGAAGGAATTGGCAACAATGGGGAAGAAATTTATCACTCATGCAGTGGTTCGGCGAGAGAACAGCAGCAGCGCCGACCAATCAAGCAATTAGAAAATCAAAATAAACAAACTCCAGCTAGTTTTGGAAAATGAAAACATGAGCCGTTTCTAGAACAACATTAGAAAATATCGTGGGAGGATTTCTGTACAAGGTTTCCACACAAGCTTTGGAAAGGATTTGAATGATTACAGTGGTGCTGGTGTAAGTAAGACAAATAAGAAAAAAAAGATAGATAAGACTAAGAAGAAAAATCAAGTAAGGAGTTCGTTCGGAAGTTCCTCCAGCAATTCCTTCGGAAGTTCCTCCAGGAATTGTCTTAGGAAGTTTCTCCAGGAATTGTCTTTGGAAGTTCCTCCAGGAATTGTCTTCAGAAGTTTCTCCAGGAATTGTCTTCGGAAGTTTTTCCAGGAATTGTCTTGGAATTCCTCCAGGAATTGTCTTCGGAAGTTCCTCCAGGAATTCCTTCAGAAGTTCCTCCAGAAATTCGTTCGGAAGTTCCTCCAGGAATTCGTTCGGAAGTTCCTCCAGGAATTCGTTCGGAAGTTCCTCCAGGAATTCCTTCGGAAATTCCTCCTGAAATTCCTTCGGAAGTTCCTCCAGGAATTCCTTCAGAAGTTCCGAAGGAATTCCCGGGGGAACTTCCGGAGGAATTCCCGGAGGAACTTCCGGAGGAATTTCCGAAGGAATTCCCGTAGGAACTTCCGGAGGAATTCCCGGAGGAACTTCCGGAGGAATTCCCGGAGGAATACTTCGAGAGACTTCCGTAGGAATTTGTCTTATTTGTCTTATTTATCCTATGTGTCTTATTTGCTTTATTTGTCTTATTTGTCTTATTTGTTTTATTTGGCTTATTTGTTTTATTTGTCTTATTTATTTTCAATTGTTTATCTCATCTAATTCCTATATTTGATTTCAATTTATATATATTTGGTATCCTCGTGTTCACAAATAGGAATACGCTTTTTTCTAGTTTCACGCTAGATACAAAGTTGACGGACTTTCTACCGCTCTCATCGCTCCTTTCCTTCCGTGCGCCTCAAGAAAATATGCTGTTGGCTGTTCTCCCGAAATGGTAACTTTTGTATGGAATTTAAAAAACTTGGTTGAAGTAAAAAGAGCTTCCTGCAAAATTTATTGCGTTGACATATACTTTTTATTACATCAAAACGATCGTTGGAAAAATTCAAAACTTTTGTCAGTTGGGTTTTGCGAAATTCGGTTCCTTTCTGCCTCAAATCATCGGGGAGAGGTACTGAGAACCGAAAATTTCAGTTGTACAATAGTTCAGTATTTAGAGATAATTCAAAATTGGGAAATAGTAGGTCCATGAAATTTTGTAGGAACATTCCTTGATAAATTTCAAAGAGATTGTCAGTTGGGATAAGCGAAATTCGTTCCCAATTCCGAGTTATAGACATTTTAGTACGAAAATAGCGCTCTACCGCGAGAGAGCTTCCCTCAGACCTTAATAAGTATTGCAAATCTCGTTGTTGGTCTGTTGGATTGCACTGTTGAAAATAGATTCTCTCTATCCTGCGGGCCTCGCGTAAGTGTCTCTGCTTACGGGTCCGCCACCTCCGTTTTTTGCCCTTTATATAGCAGTGCGTTGAAAGCAGAATGGTAAATAAATTCGACTGTACTAATGGGTGGAGCCGTATACAGAGTAAGACTCAAGCCATGATGGTGGTTAACTACATGCATACATACCCGAGTAGAAGGTCATATCAAAATTATATCATCATATGTTATTATGTTATACAAAATTTTTATTACAAAATTTGTTAGAAATATGGTGCAGGATGTTGTTAAAATATCAAAATTTCTATCAAAAATTACACTACTCGAAACAAAAAACTATCAAATTTTGTTACAATTTTATCATAAAAATAACACATTTTGTTAGAAATTTATAACAGAATCAGATACAAATTATATTGTTTACTGTGCAGTTACAGGTCGTGATAGGTCTCCAGATTGTGATTAACATTCAGAAATATTAGTTTTTTCTTAACAAGAATATTTTTCAAGAACATGAAGCTAAGAATATTACAAATTAGACAACTTTTTCAAATTATATCAGCGTTTGTGATATCTATGGCAGGAGACTTTGCTACATCTATTTTAATTGCCTACTGTAGGGCAATTCGGTATTAAGCATTTTTTAAATCTTATTATGTTAAAATCCTGTTACAACATTTGAAAGATAATGGCTACTAAGAACAAAATTGTATCAAAATAAGTTAAAAAGATCACAATATGTTAAAAATGTGTTAAGATTTAGTTATGCTCTTCAGTCGGGTATATAGTTTCAAAATTGCTACAAAATTCCTTCGGAAACTATTTTAACAATTCCACTGGAACTTTTTCAGGTATTCCATAAGACATTCCATTCCCTCGGAAATTGATTTAGTACTTCCTTCGGAATTCCTGCGCCATTTTCTTCCTAGAATATACATATCAGACATAACTTCAAAAGGATTTTTCTTACAGAATTACCGACATTCTTAAATTTCATAAAGAA
Source organism: Armigeres subalbatus (assembly GCF_024139115.2). Classification (NCBI taxonomy): domain Eukaryota; kingdom Metazoa; phylum Arthropoda; class Insecta; order Diptera; family Culicidae; genus Armigeres; species Armigeres subalbatus. Next base: position 13,258 of record NW_026942487.1, read on the forward strand.
TTGCTTTGAACATTCCTCCAAGAATCCCTACGGAATTTTCTTCGGGATACCTTCATAAAATCCTCCAAAAATTATTGCGGAGATAGATGTAGAAATTCCTCAAAGCTCTAAGAATTTTCTTCATGCATTTATTAGAACTTACTTCAGGACTAGAACTTCAGACTTACTAGATTCTCTCTATCCTGCGGGCCTCGCGTAAGTGTCTCTGCTTACGGGTCCGCCACCTCCGTTTTTTGCCCTTTATATAGCAGTGCGTTGAAAGCAGAATGGTAAATAAATTCGACTGTACTAATGGGTGGAGCCGTATACAGAGTAAGACTCAAGCCATGATGGTGGTTAACTACATGCATATTACCCGAGTAGAAGGTCATATCAAAATTATATCATCATATGTTATTATGTTATACAAAATTTTTATTACAAAATTTGTTAGAAATATGGTGCAGGATGTTGTTAAAATATCTAAATTTCTATCAGAAATACACTACTGAAACAAAAACTATCAAATTTTGTTACAATTTTATCATAAAAATAACACATTTTGTTAGAAATTTATAACAGAATCAGATACAAATTATATTGTTTACTGTGTAGTTACAGGTCGTGATAGGTCTACAGATTGTGATTAACATTCAGAAATATGAGTTTTTTCTTAACAAGAATATTTTTCAAGAACATGAAGCTAAGAATATTACAAATTAGACAACTTTTTCAAATTATATCAGCGTTTGTGATATCTATGGCAGGAGACTTTGCTACATCTATTTTAATTGCCTACTGTAGGGCAATTCGGTATTAAGCATTTTTTAAATCTTATTATGTTGAAATCCTGTTACAACATTTGAAAGATAATGGCTACTAAGAACAAAATTGTATCAAAATAAGTTAAAAAGGTCACAATATGTTAAAAATGTGTTAAGTTTTAGTTATGCTCTTCTAGTCGGGTATATAGTTTCAAAAATTGCTACAAAATTCCTTCGGAAACTATTTTAACAATTCCACTGGAACTTTTTCAGGTATTCCATAAGACATTCCATTCCCTCGGAAATTGATTTAGTACTTCCTTCGGAATTCCTGCGCTATTTTCTTCCTAGAATATACATATCAGACATAACTTCAAAAGGATTTTTCTTACAGAATACCGACATTCTTAAATTTCATAAAGAATTGCTTTGAACATTCCTCCAAGAATCCCTACGGAATTTTCTTCGGGATACCTTCAGAAAATCCTCCAGAAATTATTGCGGAGATAGATGTAGAAATTCCTCAAAGCTCTAATAATTTTCTTCATGCATTTATTAGAACTTCCTTCAGGACTTCCTTAGGAAATTATTTCAAGAAAACAAAGAAATTTAATTGGGAATACTTTATCAAAATAAAGTATAGCAAATCTATTTATTAGTCTGTTGGATTACACTGTTCAAAGGAGATTCTCTCTATCCCGCGGGCTTCACGTAGGTGCCTCTGCTCTGCCTCGGAAATTCATCTAGCATTTCCTTCGTAATTTTCTCCGTCATTTCCTATCAAAATTCTAGAACGAATTTTCGGATATCTTGTACGAATTCCTAGAGCAATTTCCAAAGGAACTCCATAATAAATTACCGACATTCTTAAAGAATTTCTTTGGACATTCATCCAAGAATTCTTTCAAAATTTTCCCCAGTGATTCCTTCAGAAAATCCTCCAGAAATTACTGCGGGGATAAATCCAGAAATTCTTCAAGATTCTAAGAGTTTTCTTCATGTCTTCCTTCAGAACTCTCTCCAGGACCATTTTTTCAGAACAATTCTGGCAATTTAAATACATACAAAGAGGAGTGAAGAGAATGTTCAATTTGTTGAGTCACATGCCCCATGCCCAAATCCTACCAGACTGAGAATTCAAATCCAGCATTCATAGTGTTGACTTGTAGCTTCGCGTATATAAGCACTAGACCAATTAAGATATGTAACATTCGAACCTTTAACAAGATGATGAACCACCCAATGTGACCAGAATGAGGTTATTCCACATGAAGTTACATATGAGATTAGAAGTTCATCGCTACGCTCGTTGATTTGTAGGTCTGTAGCCAAGAAGTTCTTAGATGACCCAACATTTAACACGCCAATACCTATAAAAGTGACAGAGATAAAAGCAAACAAATTTGCTAAAGGTTTAGGGGAACTGTACCGGTTTTGGCCATGTTCCTAATTTAGTCAATTTTGCGAATAACTCCAAAAATAAAGCAATTCGCGAGGGTTTTATTAGTTCCATCAAAAGATATATCCCTCACGGTTCAACGCTGCTTTCAACTGATCGATTATTTTGGAAAATATGTATTTTCCAGGGTTGGCCAAATTAGGCGCTAAGTTGGCCAAAACCGGTGCACTTCCCCTAATAGCTATTTAATTAATGCCTGATAGGTTGCTTTGTTTCGGCAGATGCAAACGTACTGCATAGGGATACGGCAGATATTTCCGTCCATCGTCATAGGGGCTAAAACCAACGAAAGTAACGTACATTTGCTAGAACTCCACTATAGCAGAACGTTTCTCCTGAGCTTACGTTTTGGTACGTATGAGTTTTACAAAAAAGCGTCTCTTTTATTGGTTTTCGAGACTATGACGAACAGACGAAAATACCTGCCGTGTCCCTACTGTGATTTTTGTGTTAGCCAATCATCGGCGTGAAATTCGAAATTCGGCGGCGTTGTGCTAACCGGCGTATGGCGCGCCGCCGACACCTTGACCGGCGTCGGCGTACGTCAATAAGTGTCGGCGGCGGCGGCGTGGCGCGGCGGCGCACAGGTCTAATACTGACCTCGCTATTTTCCGTTAGCTCGAACATTTCAACTGAAGTTTCGAGAAATTTTCCGAAATTCCACTGTCGATTTTTCTGTATCAGGTTTTTCTGATTCTTGATAAAAAAATCCCTCTTCAGAATTTCCACGGAAGTTTTTTTAATTAAAAAAAAATGCTGAATTTTCACGGGAAAATACATTGAAAAAATAACTAAAAAGAATTCCTCTTAAATTTTCACGAGAAATTAACGGCAGGAAATTTTCTTCGATTTTCCCGGGCATTCTTTTTAATTCCTACGGGGCATTATTTTGAAAGAAATTTTCATATGTCTTCCAATTCTTCTTAAGTCCCATTTCCACAAATCTCTTCCTAACTTCTAAAGTTGATTTATCTAATTTAGGTATCATAGAAACACATCAAATATATAATTGAATTCGCATAAGGATTCAAGGACCAGCGGCATGACAGATGTTGCACAACGGCGCGTCAATGCAAAGTGTCGAGTTGCCATAACTACTTATGATGGCAGCGTACACCTCATACCATCCGCGTTACCGAGGAAAATCCTATAAACCAG
>NW_026942488.1:0-20037 GCF_024139115.2 Armigeres subalbatus
GATGGCGCCGGTGGCAGAGTAACTCCAAGAACTAGTTACACACAGTCCTTTCAGGACCTCAACTATTTATCCCAGAAGATATATTGCCCGTTGGGAAAAATCTGTCAGCCAGGCAAACAGTATTGATCCGTTTAAATGATAATGACGATTCTGAAAAGCTCCTTTATTTTTAATTATGCGCCATTTCAAACACTAAAGCAGCTAAAGGAAATTTTGCATTGGCTGTCGTCGCCAGAAAGTGAAATTTTCTGGCCAGAATATTTGGTTTTGTTTCTGTTAGTCATTGAGAATGAAATCGATTTTTCTGGGTCACCATTTTATACAAAAGAAGGTTAATCCGAGATGAAATTTCTTCAAAGTTTAAAATTTCAAATCATTTGGCGCCATTAGAAAGTTGCCCGTTAGTTTGCCCACACAATTACAAGCACGCGTCGTAGGAAGATGATGCAATATCTTTGTTCAGATGGATGGTGTCAGTAGCAGTCAAATGGAATATTCTCACTAGACGTTGATTATGTTTTTTTACTGTTGGGGATTGAAAAATTGCATTATTGGAAATAATTACAGGACCATTATTTTACACAAGGGAAGGTTGATCTGAGATCGAAGAATTTTCATCAAAGTGCAAAATTAATAGTTTGTCGATGACAGAAAGTTACCCTTCGGTGCGTGTCGGAGGGAAATAATGCAATAAATTTATTCGTATGGATGGAATCACTTACATCAAATAAGCTACCACGCGGATGCCTCCAAAACAGTTAATTTTTGCAAGGGTTAGAAGTTCCTCCAGGAATTCCTCCGGAAATTCCTCCAGGAAGTCCTCCGGAAGTTCCTCCAGGACTTCCTCCAGGACTTCCTCCGGGAGTTCCTCCAGCAATTCCTCCGGGAGTTCCTTGAGGAATTCCTCCGGGAGTTCCCTCAGGAATTCCTCCGGGAGTTCCTCCAGGAGTTCCTCAAGGAATTCCTCCAGGACTTCCTCCAGGAATTTCTCCAGGAGTTCCTCCGAGACTTCCTCTGGGAGTTCCTCTAGCATTTCCTTCGGGAGTTCCTCCAGGAATTTCTCCAGCAGTTCCTCCAGGACTTCCTCTGGGAGTTCCTGTAGCATTTCCTTCGGGAGTTCCTCCAGTAATTCCTCCGGGAGTTCCTCCAGGAATTCCTCCGGGAGTTCCTCCAGGAGTTCCTCCAGGAATTCCTCCAGGACTTCCTCCAGGAATTTCTCCAGGAGTTCCTCCAGGACTTCCTCCGGGAGTTCCTCTAGCATTTCCTCCGGGAGTTCCTCCAGTAGTTCCTCCGGGAGTTCCTCCAGGAATTCCTTCAGGACTTCCTCCAGGAATTTCTCCAGGAGTTTCTCCAGGAGTTCCTCTAGCATTTCCTTCGGGAGTTCCTCCAGTAATTCCTCCGGGAGTTCCCCCAGCGATTCCTCCGGGAGTTTCCCCAGGAATTCTTTAGGAAGTTCCTCCAGTAATTCCTCCGGGAGTTACTACATAAATTCCTCAGGGATTTCATCCAGAAATTTCTCTGTAAGTTCTTCCAAGAATTCCTCTGGGAGTTCCTCCAGGAATTCCTCCGGGAGTTCATCCAGGAACTCCTCCGAAAGCTCCTTCAAGAATTCCTCTCCTAATTTCTCCAGGAATTCCTCACCAAGTTCTTCCGACGTTTCTCCAGAAATTCCTCAGGTAGTTCATCCAGGGATTCCTCAGGGAGTTTCTCCAGGAAATCTTCAGGGAGTTCATCCAGAAATTCTTCTGAAAGTTCCTCCAAGATTCCTCCGGGAGTTACTACAGGAATTCCTCAGGTAGTTCCTCCAGGAATTCTTCTGGGATTTCATACAGAAATTCCTCTGAAAGTTCTTCCAAGAACTCCTCTGGGAGTTCCTCCGGGAGTTCATCCAGGAAATCCTCTTTTAGTTCCCCCAGGAATTCGTGAGGAGATTCCTCCAGGATTTCATCTGGAAGTTCCTCCAGGAATTCCTCCGGGAGTTTCTCCAGGAAGTCATCAGGGAGTTCATCCAGAAATTCCTCTGAAAGTTCCTCCAAGAATTCCTCCAGGAGTTACTGCAGGAATTCCTCAGGTAGTTCCTCCAGGAATTCCTCTGGGATTTCATCCAGGAATTCCTCTGAAAGTTCTTCCAAGAATTCCTCTGGGAGTTCCTCCAGGAATTACTCCGGGAGTTCATCTAGGAAATCCTCCCTTAGTTCCTCCAGGAATTCTTCAGGGAATTCCTCCAGGATTTCATCTGGAAGTTCCTCCAGGAATTCCTTCGGGAGTTTTTCCAGGATTTCCTCTCTTAATTTCTCCAGGAATTCCTCCCTAAGTTCTTCCGACGTTTCTCCAGAAATTTCTCCGGGAGTTTCTCCAGGGATTGCTCCGGGAGTTTCTCCAGGAATTCTTCAGGGAGTTCATCCAAAAATTCCTCTGAAAGTTCCTCCAAGAATTCCTCTCGTAATTTCTCCAGGAATTCCTCACCAAGTTCTTCCGACGTTTCTCTAGAAATTCCTCAGGTAGTTCCTCCATGGATTCCTCAGGGAGTTCCTCCGGGAATTTCTCCCTATGATCCGGAGCTTCCGTATAACCACTTGCTGGTCTTCCAGGATAAATGGGTGGTCCTTGAAAATGATTTGGCCCTCATATTGCTATTCAAAAAATGAACACTGCTCCGGATGTTCCGGAAGTTATTCCGGAGGAACTGTTAGTGGCCACCTGGCGTCAATTAGTGAGTGATTAGAAATAGTCGCATATTACTGAAGAAAATAGGAAGAATCGACCAGTTTTTTTTCGGGTGTTCCAGAATTTCCGGAAGACCACTGGGGTTGGGTCACAGAGAGCAATGAGTGGTAAGATAGAGCAAAAAAATAGATGTGGAACAAGGCCTGTAGATCAGCGATTCTCAACCTTTTTCTTCAGAGGTATCCCTTCGAACTTTTGCATTAATTGAGGAACCCCCTCTCAAAAGCAGGCTTCCAATCCTCTTGAAAACGTAATTCCGAGCCCTTTGAAGGGAACCTCCTTTCAGCTATTGAATTATTTTGACGTAGGCTTCCACGCCTCTTTTTATTAGAGGCTTCTGAGCCTCTTGTAGAAAGACATCCGAGCCTCTTGAAAGCGGTTTTCAAGCAACTTGAAAGGAGGCTTTCTTTGCATCTTAAAAGGACGCTTCTGTTGATAGTATGTTTCCAAGCCTCTGATAGCATGCTTCCAAGCCTCTTGAAAGAAGAAAGCCTCTTGAAAGGAGGCTTCCGAACCACTTGAAAGTAGACTTCCGAGTCTCTTAAAAGCAGGCTTGCAAGCCTCTTGAAAGAAGGCAACCTAACCACTTAAAAAGAGGCTTTTGAGCCTCTAAAAAAGAAGGCTTTTGAGCTTCTTGAAAGAAGGCTTTTGAGCTTCTTGAAAGAAGGCTTCCGAGCCTCTTGAAAGGAGGCTTCCGAGCCTCTTGAAAGGAGGCTTCCGAGCCTCTTGAAAGGAGGCTTCCGAGCCTCTTGAAAGGAGGCTTCCGAGCCTCTTGAAAGGAGGCCTCGGAGCCTCTTGAACGGGGGCCCGAGCCTCTTGAAAGGAGGCTTCCGAGCCTCTTGAAAGGAGGCTTCCGAGCCTCTTGAAAGGAGGCTTCCGAGCCTCTTGAAAGAAGGCTTCCGAGCCTCTTGGAAGGAGGCTTCCGAGCCTCTTGAAAGGAGGCTTCCGAGCCTCTTGAAAGGAGGCTTCCGAGCCTCTTGAAAGGAGGCGTTGGAGCTGCTTGGAAGAAGGCTTCCCAGAGTCGTAGAAGGATTATTTTAATCCTCTTGCAACGAAGCAACCGCGCTTTAGTGAAAAAAAAATCATTCTGTTCATTCGACGCTCTGTTCGTTTGATCAATTGTTCCGCAGCCCTTCATACATTGTCCCGGTTGTGGAAGGCAGGATTCAATTGGGATTCATTGATCGCATTGCATATTATGTACAAAATAAATTTGAAATAGAAAATACGCAATTTTCAAAACTTTATCAATGAGTTTTGATTGGAATTGTAATACGTCCGCCATTACGCATTTTTGTCCGAGGTACCCCCTAGGGCCAGCGAAAGTACCCCCAGGGGTACATGTACCCCAGGTTGAGAACCGCTGCTGTAGATCATTTCAAGAAGATAGATACCCATATTGTTGGGGATCCATTTAAAAATGCCTGTACCTGTTCCGACGGGTACAAGAAGGCGGGTGCACAGCGAGGAAGGCGGATCGATCACGTGGAGGACGATTTACGGCGACGTACAGTCATGGACCAAGCTATCACACACGAACGACCGAAGCGCCAACTTGAGCACTAACCATCAAAAAATATATGGGGGTTTGTGCAACTTCAATACAAATGCTCAAACATGTTCGGCAAACCTTGACTCCACCCCCGGCAACTCAAACCAAAATCAAACCGTTTTAATTTTTTCCAACCGAGCCGCCAACTGTCAAATGGTTGTTCGAACAACTTCCATAGAGTAACGCCCGATCGCAGCAAACTTCACTTTGAAAAACTCAAAACAAAAACAAAATTACATTTTTCGTCTTCCACCCATTCGGTATCAAATTCAAATTCATGTGAAATAATAAAAACTTAATTCAATAATAAATCTATTATCGACACCATAGGATCAACACTACCCGACAGGTAAGTTGGCTATCTATATTATTGAATTATTTCAATTCATTCACCCACAAGCTGCCGAGAAGAGCGGACCACAATAACTGCTACTCAAGTGTAGTAAAGCCATTTTGTTCGTTTAACCACGTGGTATGGAAAAAAAATCAAATTGTTGTTACAGAGTTAGAAAGAATCGACAAAGAGCAAAAAACAAAAATAAATTGAGTAAGATTTTAATAATTTGAGTAGTAGTAAATTAAGCAAAGAGTAAAAAATAGTTATTTTTTAGTGTAGTTTAATAAGTTAGGTTAGGTTAGGTGTGAAAAGTGCTGGAGCGGCGGTTCATGCCTGTTTCCCAAGCATGAACGCAGAGAAGGAGCGGGGCTCAGTGCCCCCGGATAAAGGTAAGAAATGGCAGACCATTCCCTTGCCCTCATCAGACGAAGACCACATGGAAACAGAATTCCATGGTTTCGACGATACCAACACGTACAAGCTAACACAAAACAAACACAGGAAAAGACGTGACGACAAGACGAAACAATCAAATGAACAGAAAAAGACAAAACCAGACACAGACGAATACACTGAACAAACACACAAACAAACCCAAGATCCCAAAGAAAATCTCAACACACAAACTACGAACGATACCACTAACACACAAAAATCAGAACAAAATCAAAACACAAAATTTACAATCAAACCACAGCAAAACAACATGAACAAAGAGTTCAAAATTAAAAACAACACATACAACGTAGTGTACTTCGAGCCGATATCGATCAAAGAAGGAGAAACGCTTCTCGAGCCAATGGAAGTGCGAAAATTCCTGTACGAAATAAAGCTGGATCAGTTCGCGGAACTCAGAAGAGCAGGACAGTACCGTTATAAGTTGATGTACAAAAAACGAACAGTGGGTAATGTCTTTGACACAACCGCGAAGTGGACGTAGGACTTGACTTGAACATGCCTTCAAATATACAACTAATTTGTACAAAATATCAACGATAACAGCCCAAACATTAATATAATATTTACGTGAGCCATTCAGAAAAATATCTCAAATACAAAATACATTATATTCCCTTCTTTGGCAAGACCTGTTCATCAAAAAACTACTTCGAACGTGAATATTCAAAAACTTTCCAAGAAGTATCTATCCGGTCACGGACGGGAAGCGTTGGAACTGCCTGTAATGAGCCACCAGTTGGCTCAGCAGGGATGTAGACTGTATCTCTGCCTTTCGACTCAAGGGTTTCCAAGTCCAAGTCCAATAGCGACAGAAGGAGAAAATTATTTAACTCTTATAGCATTGAAAAAAAGCTGTTTGTTTGGTTCAAATAAGTAAGTAAGTTCAAATAAGTAAGCGGTATTTTCAAATAATGATGTATTTCGCGAGATGGTATAAAAAGACTGAATCCTCTGCGAGCGAATGCACTTTTATTTTACACTTAATTTTGAATTGTCTCTGCTTCCCGATAGGTCGAACAATCAGTGAACGTTTTGTTTTTCCTTCGTTATCGATGCGTTCGTGATGGGTTTCTTCTTTTTACTCTTGTTACTTGCTGATGGCGTCTTTTAGTACATCATCGTACAACATCCTCAGTAGTAGGGGACCGAAATACCTGCAGTCGACTCAGGATTTGATGAAACGTTATTGATAATATTTGGCGTGTTATCTCCGATTTTTATATTTCAAAATGTATTTCATTATATGGAGAGATTTGGACATATAAGGTATCTTTTGAGCCCTTTCCCACTGTTCGTTTTGAAATTATTTATAAAAAAATATATTGATAATCTGCTCTTCGCGTATAAAATATTATCTTTAGAATATTGGATTTGGTACCCAAGTACAATTTCTAACGCGAAGAGTATTGAAAACTTTGACATTGAACTCTTTAGTAAGTCTATTCTACGTCAGTGATTCTCAGAAGAACCGTTTGCTTTGAAAACATGCTATCTAAAAGAAACTATCTAACTTCATATGTTGTCTATTGTTGTAGTGGACTGTAAAACTTGTATTGGGTGCTACGGGCTGGAGCACGAAAGGAAAGCAGCCTTCATGAGGCATATGTGTGTTAGTTCTAGCCGATGTGTGTTAGTTCTCCGTATGCAGCCAGTAGGACGCGAACTGCCTTAATGCAGCGACCGACGAACCAGTGACGAATCTAATCTAATCTCATACTTGCGTAGCCAATACTTGAAAGCATCCTGGAAAATGACGGTTTCTGAATTCCGTCATTTTTTCTTTTCATATGGCCAGGCCAACTACGCAGAATGTACCGCAGAGATGATTTTAGATATTGAGCGACTTCAGGAATACCTAAAGTCACTCAATAGCTTGGAATCGAGGGGAAAGGAAGAAAGCGTGGACCTCCCGTACCAAACGCTTCCAATAATATAGATACCTAGTATATAATAAAAATCGTGTGCGTATGTATATAAGTTTATTTATGTGTGTATATAGGGGCCCTCCTTAGCCGTGCGGTTAGACGCGCGGCTACAAAGCAAGACCATGCTGAGGGTGACTGGGTTCGATTCCCGGTGCCGGTCTAGGCAATTTTCGGATTGGAAATTGTCTCGACTTCCCTGGGCATTAGGTATCATCGTGTTAGCCTCATGATATACGAATGCAAAATGGTAACTTGGCTAAGAAACCTCGCAGTTAATAACTGTGGAAGTGCTTAATGAACACTAAGCTGCGAGGCGGCTCTGTCCCATTTGGGGGATGTAATGCCAATAAGAAGAAGAAGAAGATGTGTGTATATCTGTATGTGTGTATATGAGTGTGTATGTGGGTTTATATGTGTAGTGAATGTGTGTGTGCTTTTGTGTGAGTGCTTGCGTATTTAAATAAATTTACAGTTTATCAAAACCTTACCTCTGCTCAATAATTCTGATGCTGAACCAAGAGCCAACACGCACTGAACTAATTAACTTTATTACCGGCCGCGCAATGCAAAACACAAAATTTCGGCAAATCGCGCGATCGTTCTGCCGTCCGAAACAAGAGCCAACACGCACTGAACTAATTAAATTTATTGCCGGCCGCGCAATGCAAAACACAAAATTTCGGCAAATCGCGCGATCGTTCTGCCGTCCTGCGGGCAGCAGGGACTATGTCCAAGGGCTTGACGATCCCTCCCCAGGCCATCTGCGAGTTGTGGGGCTTGCCTAGGATGTGGTGGGGTTTGACAGTGGGCCCTGTTAAACCTCTATAAAAAGCTGCATGTATCCGCAAGTAGGCCCCACTAAAGCGACCGTGTGCCGCTCAAAGCGCACAAGCCCAAGTCCTGGTGTTAGGTGGGACGCTAAACAGCCCTGACACGACGGCCCTCCGACGAGACAGGAGGTTTGCGCAGGCCCAATAAGCCGCCTAGAAAACCAATCATTACGAACAATATAAGAGATAATGCGACTCGATATAATCGGCAAAAGACCTAGGCGACGAATACAGGATCACGATTGGAAGCTTGGAACATGGAATTGCAAGTCGCTAGGTTTCGCAGGTTGCGACGACAGGATGATCTACGATGAATTACATCCCCGCAACTTCGACGTCGTGGCGCTGCAGGAGATTTGCTGGACAGGACAGAAAGTGTGGAAAAGCGGGCATCGAGCGGCTACATTCTACCAAAGCTGTGGCACCACCAACGAGCTGGGAACCGGCTTCATAGTGCTGGGTAAGATGCGCCAACGCGTGATTGGGTGGCAGCCAATCAACGCAAGGATGTACAAGCTGAGGATTAAAGGCCGTTTCTTCAACTATAGCATCATCAACGTGCACTGCCCACACGAAGGGAGACCCGACGACGAGAAAGAAGCGTTCTACGCACAGCTGGAGCAGACATACGATGGATGCCCACTGCGGGACGTCAAAATCGTCATCGGTGACATGAACGCACAGGTAGGAAGGAGGGAATGTATAGACCGGTCATCGGACCGGATAGTCTGCACACCGTATCGAATGACAACGGCCAACGATGCATACACTTTGCAGCCTCCCGCGGAATGGTAGTCCGAAGCACCTTCTTTCCCCGCAAAAATATCCACAAGGCCACATGGAGATCACCTAACCAAGAAACGGAAAACCAAATCGACCACGTTCTAATCGACGGTAAATTCTTCTCCGACATCACGAACGTCCGTACTTACCGCAGTGCGAATATTGAATCCGACCACTACCTCGTTGCAGTATGCCTGCGCTCAAAACTCTCGACGGTGTACAACACGCGTCGAAGTCGGACGCCGCGGCTTAACATTGGGCGGCTACAAGACGGTAGACTAGCCCAAGAATACGCGCAGCAGCTGGAAGTGGCACTTCCAACGGAAGAGCAGCTAGGCGCAGCGTCTCTTGAAGAGATATTCGATCCGCCATTGGTAGCACCGCAAACCGCTGCACTTGGCACGGTGCCCTCGGATCAGAGAAACGACTGGTATGACGGCGAATGTGAGCAGTTAGTGGAAGAGAAGAATGCAGCGTGGGCTGAGATTGCTGCAACACCGCACGAGGGCGAACGAAGCACGATATAAACAGGCGCGGAACAGACAAAACTCGATTTTCCGGAGGAAAAGCGCCAGCAGGAAAGATCGAGACCGTGAAGAAACGGAGCAACTGTACCGCGCTAATAACACACGAAAGTTCTATGAGAAGTTAAACCGTTCACGTAAGGGCCACGTCCCACAGCCTGATATGTGTAAGGACATAAACGGGAACCTTCTTACGAACGAGCGTGAGGTGATCCAAAGGTGGCGGCAGCACTATGAAGAACACCTGAATGGCGATGTGGCAGACGAAGATGGCGGTATGGTGATGGACCTGGGAGAACGCGCGCAGGACAGAATTCTACCTGCTCCGGATCTCCAGGAAATCCAGGAGGAGATTGGCCGGCTGAAGAACAAAAACCCCTGGAGTTGACCAACTACCAGGAGAGCTATTTAAACACGGTGGTGAGGCACTGGCTAGAGCGCTGCACTGGGTCATTACCAAGATTTGGGAGGAGGAAGTTTTGCCGCAGGAGTGGATGGAAGGTGTCGTGTCCCATCTACAAAAGGGCGATAAGCTGGATTGTAGCAACTACCGCGCAATCACATTGCTGAACGCCGCCTACAAGGTACTCTCCCAAATTTTATGCCGTCGACTAGCACCAACTGCAAGGGAGTTCGTGGGCAGTATCAGGCGGGTTTTATGGGCGAACGCTCCACCACGGACCAGGTGTTCGCCATTCGCCAAGTACTGCAGAAATGCCGCGAATACAACGTGCCCACACATCATCTATTCATCGACTTCAAAGCCGCATATGATACAATCGATCGGGACCAGCTTTGGCAGCTAATGCACGAACACGGTTTTCCGGATAAACTGACACGGTTGATCAAAGCGACGATGGATCGGGTGATGTGCGTAGTTCGAGTTTCAGGGGCATTCTCGAGTCCCTTCGAAACCCGCAGAGGGTTACGGCAAGGTGATGCTATTCAACATCGCTTTGGAAGGGGTAATACGAAGAGCAGGGATTAACACGAGTGGTACAATTTTCAATAAGTCCGTCCAGCTATTTGGTTTCGCCGACGACATAGATATTATGGCACGTAACTTTGAGAAGATGGAGGAAGCCTACATCAGACTGAAGAGGGAAGCTAAGCGGATCGGACTAGTCATCAACACGTCGAAGACGAAGTACATGATAGGAAGAGGCTCAAGAGAAGACAATGTGAGCCACCTACCGCGAGTTTGCATCGGTGGTGACGAAATCGAGGTGGTAGAAGAATTTGTGTACTTGGGCTCACTGGTGACTGCCGAAAATGACACCAGCAGAGAAATTCGGAGACGCATAGTGGCTGGAAATCGTACGTACTTTGGACTCCGCAAGACGCTCCGATCGAATAGAGTTCGCCGCCGTACCAAACTGACAATCTACAAAACGCTAATTAGACCGGTAGTCCTCTACGGACACGAGACCTGGACGATGCTCGTGGAGGACCAACGCGCACTTGGAGTTTTCGAAAGCAAAAGTGCTGCGTATCATCTACAGTGGGGTGCAGATGGCGGACGGTACGTGGAGGAGGCGAATGAACCACGAATTGCATCAGCTGTTGGGAGAACCATCCATCGTTCACACCGCGAAAATCGGACGACTGCGATGGGCCGGGCACGTAGCCAGAATGTCGGACAGTAACCCGGTGAAAATGGTTCTCAACAACGAACCGACAGGCACAAGAAGGCGAGGTGCGCAGCGGGCAAGGTGGATCGATCAGGTTGAAGATGACTTGCGGACCCTCCGTAGACTGCGTGGTTGGCGACGTGTAGCCATGGACCGAGCCGAATGGAGAAGACTCTTATATACCGCACAGGCCACTTCGGCCTTAGTCTGAATAAATAATAATTCTGCCGTCCGAAACAAGAGCCAACACGCACTGAACTAATTAAATTTATTACCGGCCGCGCAATGCAAAACACAAAATTTCGGCAAATCGCGCGATCGTTCTGCCGTCCGAAACAAGAGCCAACACGCACTGAACTAATTAAATTTATTGCCGGCCGCGCAATGCAAAACACAAAATTTCGGCAATCGCGAGATCGTTCTGCCGTCCGAAACAAGAGCCAACACGCACTGAACTAATTAAATTTATTACCGGCCGCGCAATGCAAAACACAAAATTTCGGCAAATCGCGCGATCGTTCTGCCGTCCGAAACAAGAGCCAACACGCACTGAACTAATTAAATTTATTACCGGCCGCGCAATGCAAAACTCAAAATTTCGGCAAATCGCGCGATCGTTCAGCCGTCCGAAACAAGAGCTAACACGCACTCAAGCGACCGACGAACCAGTGACGAATTGCAAAAAATTGAGAAAATTATCATTAACTCTCTTGGCCCTGATAAGGGCCGAAAATTAACTTATCCAGGGACAACTGGTTGACCGAGTGAGTTTCTTGCTCGAAACCAAACCCATACAATTTCTTTTATAGCACATTGCAATTCCTTCTCTTGCTTTTCTTCAGCCTGTCTCGGCTCGATGCCAATGCTGGCCGACGTCGGGTCTACAGGGTGAGCTGCTTCTGCATCTTCTTCTGCTGCTGTACTGGTTTATGCTTCAGCTGATGCTGGCCCCGACGCTGCCGATCCGAAAAAGCGGATGATGGGTACGATGCTACCTGGCTAAAAGGCTCGAGTGCCAATCTGCTGTCGAATCGATGCTGCTTGCTCCGCTTGTCCCAGTCAGAATGAAATAAAAAAGATTAGCGTTGCGCTATTTTATGCCTTTTCGGCACACCTAGCGGCAGCTCATTCGCTGCAGTCTATACCAATCAGAAGATGCTAAAGGAATGATGCAAGAATGATGCGGTACCCATATTTATAGGTTCTCTTGAGCTCAATGTTTTGCATATGAGCAAAACGGTGTTGCCAAAATCGGGATGCCGGGATCAGCCAGATTATGTATCTATATTGTGTCATCATGGTCTTAGGCTAAATCTAACCAACTAAAACATTTATAATCCACATCATCCGCTCTGGATTTTTTTTTGGAAATTCCATGCGAAGATCTGTGAAAATGCTCACGATTCTGCAATGTTCCATGGGCAATGGAGGGCTTAGTTTTATTAATCAGGCTACACATGGAAGGTTGCTCATCATGATTGGCCGAGAAATAGCAAATGTGCATAGTTTACCAATTGAACTCTTCTTGGAATAATTAAAAATTATTCTCATAGTATTTGCTTCAGTCAATTTAGTAATAGAGAGTGAAAAATTAGTTTGTTACTCATTGTTATAAGAGACTGAGGAATGCTCTGCATCTCCGTGAGCGCAACGGGAAAGAAATCATTGATTAGTTGATGAGGTAATTTATTTGAAGCCACCTAGGTAAGTGACTAAATATTTATTAAGCACGAAGTTCGCGTTCTCCCGGACTATCTGCCGTCTCCTGACCACACGATTATTTTCGTTTTCTGTTTCTATGAAACAACTGAAGACGTTTTACAAAAAAAATGTATTTGTCGACATTACTAGACCAACATTTGAAAAAGTGGGTAATAGCTAAAATTTCTGTTCCTTCTGATCTTTCGCCCTATATATAGCTGCTAGCAGACGAAGAATCATAAGAAATAACTTTTGGCTGTTACACCCTTTTCAAATGTTGATCGAGGTTTAGAAAGCGTTAACGTTGACATACAGATTTGAAAACAGTTTTATGATTTTGTTTAGCGACGCAGTCAAAATTTTTGATAATACAAAGTATGTTTTAAGTTTACATGTGTTTCTAAATTCCGCGGAAAACCGTTAAATTTCGTTAGAAGCTAGTTTTTTCTAGAGAACTTTTTGTAATTTTACGAAACGAAATGAATTCAAGAAATCTGATTTCGCTATGCTTAAATTCCGCGGAATTTCGTTTCGAGTCACATGAAACGAAATTTTTCGAAATACCGCATATGCTTAGCCATATCACCATTCAGGTGTTCTTCGCAGTGTTGCCAATTAATTTTGATCACCACCTCGCTCGTTCGTAAGAAGGTTCCCGTTTGCGTCTCCACACATACAGGCTGTGACTCAGACCCTTTACGTGAACGGTTCAACTCCTCCGCAGGACTTCCGCGTGTTATTAGCGCGGGTACAGTTACTCCGCCTCTTCACGGTCTCGATCTTCCTGCTGGCGCTTTTCCCTCCGGAAAATCGAGTTTTGTCTGTTTCGCGCCTTGTTTATATCGTGCCTCAGTTCGCGCTCGTGCGGTGCCGCAGCAATCTCGCCCGTGCAGCTTTTACCCTTCCCTTGCACTAACCGCCTGGCATTCGGGCCGCCGCACCAGTCGTTTCTGCTGCTGCGTGTGTAAATAGCTCCACCGTCTTGTAGCCGCCTAATGTTAAGCCGCGGCGTTCGACTCTTTGACGCGCATTGTACAAAGACAGTGGTCAGATCTGGCTATTCGCACTGGCAGGGCGTGCGTACGTTTGTGATGTTAGAGAAGAATTTACCGTCGATTAGAAGCTTGCGCATCGTTGGCCGCTGCCATTTATTACGGTGTGCATTCTATCCGGGTCCGATGAACGGCTCCATACATTTCCTCCTTCCGGACGGCGCATTCACCCATATGTCGCTGATGACGATTTTGATATCCCGCAGTGTGGCATCCATCGTATGGCCTCGTTCCAGATGTGCGTAGAACGCTTCTTTCTCATCGCCGGGTCTCCCTTCGTGTGGGTGTGCACGTTGGGATGATGCTATAGCGAAGAAACAGCCTTTTATCCTCAGCTTGCACATCCTTGCGTTAATTGGCTGCCACCCAATCACACGTTGGTGCATCTTGCACTATGAAGCCGGTTCCTAGCTTCTAGGGAGGTTGCCAAAACCTTTTTAGCCGCTCGATACCCGCTTTTCCACACTTGCTGTCCTGTCCAGCAAATCTCCTGCAGCGCCACGACGTCGAAGTTGCGGGGAATGTAATTCATCGTGGATCATCCTGTCGCAACCCGGCGAAACCTAAAGCGACCTTGTGGTTTCATGTTACAAGCTTCCAATCGTGATCCGTTATTCGTCGCCTAGGTCTTTGCCGATTATATCGAGTCGTATTAATCTCTTATATTCTTCGTAATGATTGGTTTTCCAGGCGGAGGGCCGTCGTGGCAGGGCTGTTTAGCGTCCCACCCAACAATTGTGACCTTGACTTGTGCGCTTTGAGCGGCGCACGGTCGCCTTGGCGGGGCCTACTTGCGGATACATATGCAGATTTCTATAGGAATTTAACAGGGCTCTACCTCGTCAAACCCCACCACATCCTAGGCAAGTCCTACAAACTCGCAGATGGCCTGGGGAGGGATCATCAAGCTTCCCCTTATGGATGATATAATAGTGGGGATATCCCCAAAATAACCGGGACAGGCAAAATTTTGGGTATAATTAGATGTGTTGTGAACTATGTCAAATATTATCCGATTTGGACAAATTCAGGGATGCTCGAACTAGAAATTTAATATAGTTTCACCATATGTTCATGTGGAACTGACCATGGCTATCGGACAATGGAGATATTCCGGGTTTTTCGAAGGTAGGTTCAGAACCGTAAATTTGTGGTGGGTATAGGGATAAGTGGCGGTTAGAAACAGAACAGGCAGCAACTTGGCTAAATAAAGTAGGGCTCTTTCTTGCACTTGAATCTATATGTTGAAATTGAAATCGGACCAGTATCAAGTGAGATATGGCCATTTGTTTAGAATCGGTGCCGATCGGGAGTTTTGGTGTGACCAGGCCACAAATTCATTTGAGTCTGTTTTTGACTGAGCTTCCATTATTATTATATCCTCCCAGAAGTCTTCTGTCACGTCTAGAATGAAAACCAATCAAAAAGACGGATTCTGAAGTCGTGTTGGTGCCCCCTGGGGAGTTCGCAGAGGGACATTTCCTGTGCCTTGGCACCAAAGCTAGCCATTCGATTTGTCTGTTCGTTTTCATGGTTTTTCATCAGGAAGTTCATGAGTATAAAACGGACCATTGACGGCTTTGACCGCTTCCTGGAACCTGCAGCCTGCTTCCGGGATCCCCAAGATCAGCTGAAACCTGCATTTGCGCCAAAACTGAAATTCGACGGTTCGTTTTCATGATTTTCTATCAGGAAGCGGTATGAGTGTAAAATGGATAATTGATAGTTTTCATCACTTCTGGGACCTATGGATTTGTCCCCAGGGAATCCGTCGAACGGACATTCCAGTTTTGGCGCTAAAACTGGAATGACCTTTATCGCTACAGGATCCTGGATTGTACCGTGGAATCCGTCGAAGGATACTTTCCTGAAGCGGCAAAGCCGGTCAATTGACGGTTCGTTTTCATGGTTTATACTCAGGAAGTGAGGTATGGTATAAAATGGACAATTGATGGCTTTGACCGCTTCCGGGACCTAAGGATTGTCCCCGAAAAACCCGTAGAAGGGGACATTCCAGTTTTAGCGCCAAAACTGGTCGTTCGACGGTTCGATTTTCATGGTTTTCTATCAGTATAAAATGGACAATTGACGGCTTTGACCGCTTCCTGACAGAAAACCATGAAAACGAACAGTCAAATGACCAGTTTTGACGCTAAAACTGGAATGTCCCCTTCTATTGCCTTTTCAGGGACAATCCGTAGGTCCCAAAGCGGTCAAAGCCAACAATTGTCCATTTAATACTCATACCGCTTCCTGACAGAAAACCTTGAAAACGAAACCGTCGAATGACCAGTTTTGGCGCTAAACAGAAAAAGTATCTCTTCTACGGGTTCCAGACGGGATAATCCGTAGGTCCCGGAAGCGGTCAAAGCCATCAATTGTCCATTTTACTCATACCTCACTTCCGATAGAAAACCATGAAAAACGAACTGTCGAATGACCAGTTTTGGCGCCAAAACAGAAAAGTCCCCTTTACGGGTTCCCCGAGACAATCCGTAGGTCCTGGAAGCGGTCAAAGCCGTCACGGTCCATTTTAGCATCATACCTCGCTTCCTGGATAGAAAACCAAGGAAAAAACGAAACCGTCGAACGACCAGTTTTGGCGCTAAAACAGAAGTGTCCCTTCAGCATGGGTTCCCGGGACAATCCATAGGTCTCGGAAGCGGTCAAAGCCGCCAACTGGTCCATTTTAGAGTACTCATACCGCTTCCTGATAGAAATCCAAGAAAACGATTCGTCGAACAACCAGTTTTGGCGCCAAAACTGGAACGTCCCCTTCTACGGGTTCCCCGGAGACAATCCGTAGAACCCGGAAGTGGTCACGCCGTCAATCGTTCATTTCATACGCATACCCTCGCTTTCCTGATAGATAACCGTGAAAAACGAACTGTCAGAACGGCCAGTTTTGGCGCCAAAACTGGAATGTCCCTTCTACGGTTCCCGGGAACAATACATAGGTCCCGGAAGCGGTCAAAGCCATCAATTGTCCATTTTATAATTATACCTCACTTCCTGATAGAAATCCATGAAAACGATCCGTCGAACGACCAGTTTTATGCGCTAAAACAGAAATGTCCCTTCTACGTGGCTCTCGGGAACAATCCGTAGGTCCCGGAAGCGGCCATGGCGGAAGCATCAATGGTCCATTTTACACTCAAATCTGGCTTCCTGATAGAAAACCACGAAAACGAACCGTCGAATGGCTAAAGGCTTTGGTGCCAAAACTGAAATGTCCCTCTACGGGTTCCCTGGGGGCACCTCCCCAGCGACTTCAGAATCCGTCTTTTGATTGGTTTTTCATTCTAGACGTGACAGAAGCGACTTCTGGAATGAAAACAACGGAAGGCCTGGTCAAAAAGCTTGATTCAAATGACCTTGTGGCCCGGTCCCTTTTTTAAAACTCCTCTGATCGGCAATTTCGATTCTAAACAAATGGCCATATCTCACTTGGATACTGGTCCGATTTCGAATTTCAAACATATGGTTCCAATTAGAAAGAGCTCTCTCCTACTTTACCAGTGGTTACTTGCATTATTCTGTTTCTAACCACCACTTATCCCAATACCCACCACAAATTCTACGGTTCTGAACCTATTTTCTGAAAAACCCGGAATATCTCCGGTATCCGATGGCCATGGTCGGTTCCATGAAATATATGGTGAAACTATACTAAATTTATAGTTCAGTATCCCTGAATTGTCCAAATCGGACAATATTTGGACATAGTTATACGACATCTAATTATGCCCAAATTATTTCAGTATCCCAGTTATTTTGGACATCCCCTGTACATACGAAATAATGTGTGTATGCACAACATGTGGTGGCGGTGGGTTGTTTCCGTTCGTAGAGTAAATGGCAAATGCCTCCATCTCTTTTCGCATTCTTAGTTGTTCCACATAAGCATATTTTTACGATTAGGGAAAGTGGGGCAAGATCGCCATATAAAAGACAGCCAATGTTGATTATGGATTTGAGTAAGCATTATATTTATATTGCTAGGCAGACCTGATCGGCGTGAAAATTTGTACGGCTGGTGTTTTGAGTCAGGGAAGGTTCTAAGGATAATTCGAGATCCATCCTCAAATACAAATGAAACAGAATATTCTGCATAACTCGAGAACTAATCAGAGAATAAATCAATTTTAGGCGAAACGAAGTTCGTCGGGTCTGCTTCTTCTTCTTCTTATTGGCATTACATCCCCACACTGAGACAGAACCTCCTCGCAGCTTAGTGTTCATTAAGCCAATCTACAGTTATTAAATCATGAGGTTTCTAAGCCAGGTTACCATTTTTTGCATCTGTTTATCATGAGGAAATAGTACGATGATACTTTTTATGATCAGGGAAGTTTATGCAATTACCTAATCCGAAAATTGCCAAGACCGGCAACGGGAATCGATCCCAGCCACCATCAGCATGATTTTTGCTTTGTAGCACCGCGTCTTACCGCACGGCTAAGGAGGGCCCTATGATAAATATAGGCATCAAAAAAATACCTTTTTAAAAACTAGTTTATAAGATACTGAAACGTCATCTTCTTCTTCTTCTTCTTTTTCTTCCATCTTCTATATAATAAAAATGAAATGGTCTGTGTTCGTATCCGCATAACTCGAAAACGGCTGGACGGATTTTCTTCATTCCTTCAGCAGATATAATGGTTATCCTTTCCGATAGGTTTATGGATATTTCCTTATGCGGAAATCACGGTAAGGTTGAGTAAATCGTGAGCATGAGCATGAGCATGAGTACGATTGGATCGCCTACGGTTGCCACTCCGTTATTGCCAGGTCATTGTAATTACACAGAGAGAACCAACAGATGGTAAATTTGGGACCAACATCATCTTCAATGTGTAAGAACTGGTGACCTAAAATAAGCAATACCAGCGCCGGCTGTGTCCGACTGCAGGTCAATTGAGGAATAGGTAGGAAATTGTTGACGTGGTACTCGCTTTGATGGAAGCCGACGAGTCATCTGCACTTCCACGAGAAATCACTGGGATGTTGGATATATGGGGTAGGGAGTGTGGCATGGTTTGTTTTCCTTTTGGTAAACGGTCTGCCGTGCATAGCGTGTGTAGTTTGATTTTAAACAAAAAACAATCGAACGAACGTTTTTTGATATGAGGACTTAATTTTCTCTTTCTGATTACCTTACTCACCCGCACAAAGCAAAACTAAATTTCGACGACCGGCCGATCGTTCTGCTTGCTGGAGAATCACGATTGAACAAAAGACTTATTTTCACTTTCCTCATAAATTTACCTACCCGGCACAAAGCAGAATAAATTTTCGGTGATCAGTTGATCTTTTTGCTTCTCGGGCACAAAGCAAAAACTAAATGTCGATGATCGGCCGATCGCTCTGCTTGCTGGAGGAACATGGCTATTGATACGAAACTAATTTTCACTTTATCACAAACAAGTAAATTATGGCGCAGTTGCAACTTAGTCACAACCCTGGAATGCATATCTCGGTTACCCACTCAAAAGGACGCATGCGACCCTGCAAACAACATACCATAGACAAACAGACATAACATACTGAACACCATTCATGAAAATTCATCGCTGTCGTTCAAACACTCACGACATCTGTTGATTTCTGTTAAAGGCAAATCACGAACCAGATGGCGTGAAAGTGAGTAAACGCCAAAGCAGTAGCAGGGTGTCCGATGCGCGCGCCATGAGTGATCGATTGGCCAACTAATGATTATTTCAAATCTAACCAGTAAAATCAGTGAACGATGGCAATTCGAGCGGCAGCAGCGTTATGTCTGTTTGTCTGGTGCAAATACTCACAAAGTCGATCTGTTCATCTCGGATAGACACTCCCACGCAAACCAACACCACTCACAGGTAGCCGAAGGCTTCCCCTACCCGTCGGCGGTGATGGTTTGCGCGGGAATGCCACCAGACTGGACAAATGACAAATCGACGCTCGAATCCTCCGAAGTCCGTTAAAATCACACCGTCCTGAATAAGCAATTTGATAAGATGATGCCTATGGGCAGAAATTGAAGGTCCCAAGAATATATTGAGTGATCAAATTCCACAACTTAAATAAATAAAATGATAAATCTTACCTGAGAGTCTGGATAGAAATATGCCATACTTACGTAAAATTAGTGATCCTACTTGCTCCTCACTCAATGCAGAAAAAATCCAATCCTTGACGATATTTTTCCAATCAATCTCGACTAAATTTGATTTGCCCCTCAGGAATAACTTCTTCCTCGCCCAAAAATAAATAGCGTGCAGGAGTACGTACCTAGTTGTCTTTGAACTGGCGCGGCTAAATCAATGGTATGCAAAACAAGATTATAACAATTATATGCGCTATGATCAAAAACATTAGAAGTGGAAGTTATTTAAAACTAATTTCAATCTGAGTTCGTTACGCAGTAAGTACACAAACAAAGCATCCTTGTAAAATAATTGGATTAGTTAGAAGCGCCAAAACGCCACAAACTAATCATATAAATAAATATTGAAATGATAATATCAAATGAGC
>NW_026942489.1:0-124904 GCF_024139115.2 Armigeres subalbatus
GCAACGTGGTCGGGGTTGAAGTTGTGTTGGTATGGATGTTGCCATGTTGTGGAAAATCACAGAATATGTTCTTGCTAGTTTAGGATGGCCTACAGAAGAACGTTTCCACATATGGAATAATGGATGGATTGCAGATGGTATCGGTGCATCACCTGGATTAACAACATGTATAGATTTTTTAGCTTGAATTTGTATTATCAATGCGAGCAATAAGGACCTTTTTATAACTGTATTTTACGGAATTTTTCTCTCACGGAACTGTTTCAAATCATCCCTTGCTCGAGTTATACATACACTGGATTTTGTTTTTACGCGATTTATGTTTCTCAATTTTCCACTCTTCCTAAATGTTTAACGTATATTAATTACCATTACCATTTTTCTTTGATTTATTCCGGATTTTTTGAAACATGTTGCGAAGAGTTTGGTGGCAAATTGAAGTCACACGATCAAAAATACGAGCGAAAAAAAATCGTGTAAAAACAAAATCCTGTGTATTATTATTTTTTTCGATCAGTGTCAATGAATTCGAAAATTCAATACAAAGCATAGAAATTAATCAAGATCAAAACATGTTTTACGAAAGCGTGACTTTTTCTAGATTAGTAAAAAATATCTATCAATCGCTACCGACATAATCTTGACTTAATTTCGCGCTTGTATTCTCTTCTTCGTCATTATTTTGCCTATTTTTCGGTTGGGACGCCAAACTTCTCAGCAAGAGCTGAGTTAAATTATTACGGTTCAACACACAATATTTTAAAGTATGCGTTAAATTTAATCTAACTATCACGAGCAAAATTTCTTCCGTTCAAAATCGTCTTATTTAACCCTTTCAGGACGACTTTGTTTGACCGTATCGATCTACTCTCTGACGTAGCACCTGAGAGAGAATATCAATCATCTTTTTAAATATTTCTTGCTCGAGTACTTTCTTTTTACCGTGATGACAAAATGATACCTTTTTAAGGCATTTTCCATCACTTTCTTGAAGGTAGCTCTCCGTATCACTGCTATTTAACGTTTATTTGCGACTTTTTTAAGTGATTTTTACCCCAGAAGTCGCAAACTATTCTGATATTCCCTTTGGTCATGACTATGAGATTTGGAAACGGAAATTAAATTCGAGACTTTTTGAATAGATCCGACAGTAGTCTATGCAGAACGCCGGATAATCAACAGAAAGATGTCAAAACGCTAGTAATCAGCTTTGTTAGTATGCGCCACTTTTTTGAAGTAGCTCAGTAAGACGATAACCGTCACTGTTGGAAATGAGCTACTAAGTACCTCAGCTAAGTACATCTGGTAACACGAGATCGCAGCAACCTGTCCTCAAGCTTCGACAGATCGTCCTCTTTCAACGGCTAGCTAACCTCGTGAGGTACCGAAGGCGCATCATCTGTGGAAGTCGGGCCTACTACGGGCTCCAGAAGAAACTGCGGTCGAAAAAGATTCGCCACCGCACCAAATGTGTCATGTACAAGACGCTAATAAGACCGGTTGTCCTCTACGGACATGAAACATGGACAATGCTCGAGGAGGACTTGCAAGCACTCGGAATATTCGAGAGACGGGTGCTTAGGACCATCTTTGGCGGTGTGTAAGAAGACGGTGTGTGGCGGCGAAGAATGAACCATGAGCTCGCCCAACTCTACGGCGAACCCAGTATCCAGAAGGTAGCTAAAGCCGGAAGGGTACGATGGGCAGGACATGTTGCAAGAATGCCGGACAGCAACCCTGCAAAGATGGTGTTCGCTTCCGATCCGGCAGGTACAAGACGGCGTGGAGCGCATCGAGCGAGATGGGCAGACCAGGTGCAAAACGACTTGGCGAGCGTGGGGCGTATCCGAGGATGGAGAGATGCGGCTTCGAACCGTGTATTGTGGCGTCAAATTGTTGATTCAGTGTTATCTGTTTAGATGTAAACTAAATAAATGAAAATGAACCTCGTGAGGTAAGATGTTTGTGCACAACGACCAGATACTACGTGCTGAGTGATTCCTGCTTACAGTCTAGTGCTCGCATTTTGGCGATCACGCCAGAATTTTAATTTTCTGTGTTATAGTAACTTCCCGTAAAATCATAGACCATAACAGAGAATCACTCGGCACAAAGAAAAGGAGAATTCTAGGAAGTCAAAAGTTAAGGTGTATTTTTTTTTTGTGGTTGTAAAAATTGCTGATAATATTCCTGGATTACTATGAATGACTCCAGACGAAAGCAGTTGAATGAGTAAGTTGACCTTTTTTTTTCTTGAGTCGATGATCTGCCATTAAATTGTTTGATTGGTTGGAAGGACCAAGAAAAGGCAATCTGCGGATATTGCTAATAAAACGAGATTGCAAACAAGAGATGGTCTGTTTTCACTCTTGTCAGTGAGGTTGTCAAAAAAGTTTTTTGATTAGTACCTCTAAAGTGGTCGTTACTGCATTCGAAATAACTTATTCGTCATTTGTCAGCAGCTGACACTTTTAGTCTTCTCCAGCTAAAAATTAGCTTATTCAGCCTAAATTGTTGTTGGGACGGTGGAAGGATAATACGTGAAAAACGTTGATAGTTCAGATAGCGAACATGAAGAATTTGAGATACTCACTAACTCTGTCAAATGAACGAAACCAGGACACGGAAGGAATTGGATAGAGCTATGGAAGCGAGGAAGAAAACGCTGGTTTATCCAATTCGGACTTTTCTAATTATCCGGACAAACCAATTAAGAAGAATCTACGCGCTGATCCGAAAGCTATTGCTGATTTATCCCTTGAGAAACCGGGACGGACGAAGTTCGAAGCTATGGAGAAGATCGAGAGCTTGCAGAAAACCATGGCGGAACTTACTGAAAGGGTGCGTACATACGAGTGACCAGGTACGAACATACTCCCTGATCTCGATAATAGTTGCTCAACGTTCAAAATGACTGTTCCACTGCCTGGGTCATGCACTTTAAGACAACAAGACCATATTGACGCAGACCCTAATTGCTATTCGGTTTTCGTGAACAATGTCCATGGATATTTACAGTCGATGCTGGGTAAAGCGTACCATTGGTACGTCGCGTACCTGAAGCCTCCTCCGCATACCGTGGTGCTGGTCCTACTTCCCCGTGGTGCTGACCGGGATACGAGCAACCCTAGGAAAGATCGGGTAACCAACCCCGGTGGGAACTATGGTCGTATGCTGACAGAGAAGGGGGGGTTGCTCTTATCTGCAAATCTTACTGAGCGTCTGTTCTCCATATCAGGATAGGCTCACAACACCGTCTGTTAGGGGCAACTGATAATCGTCCGAATGCCATCGAGGAACTCTAAGTGAAACTGTGCACCATGGTCCACCGGGAATAGGAAGGAATGCAGCTGACAACCACTTCGTAGCATTCTTGGTGCAACTCGGATATGCAATAATGATAACAACCTAGAACAATCAATTTGTTTTGCATTTTTCGAAAACAGTCTTGTTTACGATTATTTCGAAAACTTTCGAGCAGGCGCTTAATGATGTTATTCCTCTATAGTTCGCGATGTCGCATCTGTTTCCCTTTTTATGGATCGGAGATAGGAATGACGTTTTTCACGCTCTGGGAAAGGTCGCCTTCTGTATCGAATGGTTTAATAACTTCATCAACGGTATAAGTAGAGCACCAAAACATTTTTAGCAGGGACGATGGAATGCCGTCCGGTTCGGGCGACATGGAATACTTGAGCCTTTGCAATGCCTGTAGTACGCCAGTCCACAAATTTGTCGATGAACATTTGCAGCAATTGGCAGTCATCTGGTGACTTAACGAGCCAATATATTTTGAAATCGTCGGCATACACAATTTTACAATTTTGGGGCATGACAAAACATACGTCGTTGAAGAACAAGGAGAAAAGCAGAGGCCCTAGATTGCTTCCTTGTGGCACGCCGGAGTTGTTGCTGAAAGGTTCAGACTCAGTAGTTCCCAGTTTTACGCTCAGCTGTCGGCCGATAAGGTATGACTCCATCCACCTTACTAAGTTTGTCGCTACTCCTAAGCGTTCTAATTTAGCCAGAAGAATACGATGATTTACTCTATCGAAAGCTGATTTAAGATCCGTGTAGACCGAATCTACCTGAATTCCGAGCTCCATAGATTTCAAGCACAGTGAAGTGAACTGCACTAGATTTGTTGCTATTGATCTGCCAGGAAAGAATCCATGTTGGTCTGGCGAGATATACATCTTTATGTGTCTTTATGTGTTATGTGACTCTCGTGGAAAACCCTTTCCTTAAAATTCCGGAAGTGAGAAACCTCCGAATTTTTTCCTCTCGATTTTTTAATATCATGTTAATATTCTTTTGATTCCCGTTCATGCACTGTATGTTTGAACTTCCCGAACCTTGTAATCAAAGATAACAGATCGAAGAATGAAATTTCCGACAGCAGATCAAAATTCTACATATGCCTTTTTTAACTAATTTTATTGGGAAAAAATAGTTTAAGCTCTTTTTATTGGAATGTATTCAACCGTCTAAGACGAGTTTAGTACTCTGCATTTAATTCCACTACGTAGTTATTTTATTTGCTAATTATCTAATACATCCATTCATCTTTTAGACTGGGTGTTCCGTGTTTTCTTAAAACTATCATCCTTATTTGTTATAAAACAGTTTTAGTTTTTGGTTGAATTAAACCTTGAAGGAATTACAATGTTTTAAACTTTAACTAAACTTAACCTAATTTATACTAAGGGTACAAATAGCTAATCGTTACAATAGAAGATTGCAACGATTTTTGTCTGAAATGGGAATTTATTTTATTGGACATTTGTTGCAATGTCTCAATATTAGAAGTACTATGAAGTTCATTTGTACTATACACTACGGAGGCAACTTCAGAATCATTTTCAAAATTTTATTTTGAATCCTCTGAAGTGTCTTATTTCTGGTATTGCAGCAACTAGTCCATATCCAGCTTTTTACGCTAGCCATAAACACGACAAGGGATGATTCAACAATGACATGTGCTGTGAACTGATTTTTTATATAAACATCAAAGTAGCCTTAGAAGTTAAATTTGTTTTTCTATGTGTCAAAAAATTTCACTTTTTCGACAGCGGTAAATTACTCCACGTATTCCAATAAAATAATAAGTTGTATTTTCTAGGTTCTATGAAGGCACTCACTGAAACGCTCTATGGATAATTGTGCGAAACCGTTGATCCTTGGGTTGATCTATAGCTATGAGATTAGAACCAGATCTTGTGTTCCGTGGCTAATGATCACCATGTATACACTACACGACAGTGTTCATCAAATGTTGTTTCAAAACTAAGAAAAGCAAATTGAAAAATCGCGAGATTCTAGATGGTATCATCGACGTTGAGCACATGCTAAGTTGGGTGGTTTAATAGACTGCGTTTTCCAAATTCAACCTAGATTTAAAAATATAAAATGATAGGTCAATAATCACCGAATAACCCTGTATGAAGATTACTTTATTACGTAAGATTACTTTTGAAAGAAATTGAATCACTTTTGATAGATGTCTTTTGTCTTACTGAAAAGCATAACAGTTCTAATGACCGAATAATTTTCGCATTCCCACTTTCAGTTTAACTCGAGGAATTAGTAATGTTTATGATACGCCATATTATTTCCAAGATATGGTTATTTCTCCTGCTAAGAATTAATTCGATTGTTTTTAAGAATATTGCAGGCTATTTAAAAACCATTTTCGATCAGTCAATGTTTGGGGTATATATTTGAGATAAAACAAAATATATTGTGCGTGTTTATTCGTGTATCACGCACAAATGCGTGACACTCATTCATTTTGTTTTAGAAAGATATATTAACCCTTAAATGCGCAATGTTGTTTTAAAACAACAAACCGAAAATACGTTTAATGTTAATAATTTTAATAGTAGTTTACGCTAAAAATACTTTCGACGATTTCTAAAAAAATCGCCTTGCGCCTTTAAGGGTTAAAGAATTTTCCAGCAGCGCTGATTGACCTTAAAAACACATATTTTCATAGAGTTACTTATTTGCCCGAAAACTATAGGGAAGTATGCTTGATAATGCAAATACCTTAAATTATATGATTCGTAATACATTGCGCGAAGGCCAGCAAAACATCTTCAGTTCAGATTTGGTTCCCGATATATATATACACAAAATAAAACAAAAGAAATCTGCAGGTAAGCTACCTTACAAAGATCAGCAGGAATCAAAAGTTATGGTTTTCACCGCTACACATAAATTAATTTCGATGCTCTGGAACAGCTTTTTGAATGTCGTCTCAACTTTCTAAAAATATTTCTTCGTAAAATGGTGCGGCTTAGGTATAGTTTGTGACGAAGTTCGTTCCAACTCTCGAAGATGAATGGATATTTTTGATATTTTTCATTTAAACCTAAAAAAGAAAAAAATTGAATTAATGTTGAGAAATAGAACAATAACACGTCAATTCAATATTTATGTACACAAAAATTTTTATCCAGTCAATGATTGCTATGTTTTAACTATAAAAACATTATAGTGAACACGTCATGTGTCAAAGGGGGTTATTCAAAGCATTATGGCAACATAGCGTAAAAACCTGGATTGGCAAAGCATACAACATTACTGGTCTAAAAATTTGTTTGTAAATGTTAAGACAAAGTTTTGATTTACTGTTTATAAGTGAATATCCACTGTTACATTTGGCTTGAATGCCTTCTATTTGGTTTTTAAAAGTTAGTTTAAGATCTAGCAGAAGTTCTAAATATTTAGCTTTACTAGACCAATTAATTGGAATTCCATTCATAGTGACAATATGTTTGCTAGAAGGTTTCAAATAAGAAGCTCTCGGTTTATGTGGGAAAATTATAATCTGAGTTTTGGAAGCATTCGGGGAAATTTTCCATTTTTGCAAGTAAGTGGAGAAAACATCCAAACTTTTTTGCAATCTACTACAAATGATACGAAGGCTTCGCCCTTTGGCTGAGAGGCCCGTTTCATCTGCAAACAAATATTTTTGACACCCTGTGGTAATCTATCAGATTTGGAATTCTGGTAGTTAACCTGCAGTGAGCGATCTGATAAATAATTTTGGATCAGTTCAATAATCTTGTAATCTTGTAATCTTGTAATATCAACGCACCCTCTGACCATAGCCTATCTGCGTTGTATTTAAATACCACTGAGCGATACGTCTACTGGGCAACACGTCCGGTGTGCACTGCACTAAGATCTCCTTAGATGCAACCGGACCGAGATCTTACTTAAGGCTCCCAAGGGTCCGTTTCGTTGTGATATGTTGCCATAAAATAGAAATATATGCACTTGCTTTTCTAATCTACGGGATAATTACTAATGATATTGATTAGTGACAAGTAAATTCATTCATCGATCAGATTAGAACGAGCTCAGTGCAATTAAAATATAAACGCAATACTTATCTGCAATTCACAGAAGATGTTGGGATTGTCCTTGAAGTAATCACGTTGTGAACACAGACTTCCTGTATTGACGGTGGTTGTTATGAATATGAATACCACTGCTGATACCGGAACAATAAGATTTTCTTCATCACTGGTCGTCTGGAAAGAGGTAGATAAAAGAATTGGGCCGCTTTCACTCGCCGGCCCGCAAAACATTAGTAAGTAATTAATCTTACTACAAAGACAAAAATACAGTTCTAATAATTCTGTCTTATTAATGGATATCACACATGCCCATCTGATACTCAACTTAACCAAAAACATATCCTCAATACTTAATAAAATGATAACTGCATATAGTTTCTATTATTGTCCATACCTACTATTCAATCTAGGATTCCAAATCGGATAAATTAATTCAGTTGCTAACTAAAAGCTTATCCTCAACGCTTTGGCTGTCAATAGTCTCCACAATATGAACCTTAAAGGTTATAACTTTGTTCAATCCTACATCTGTTTATATTAAAACTCAATCCTAATTGCCCCGGAAACCGCTTTCAACACATAACTGCCCCGAGCACAGCCACTACATGCGACCCACAGGACCCCAATCGAGGACGGCCTACACTATACCGTTGTGAGCTTACACCCTCTCCTGGGCTGTGCGACGCTGAAAACATGCTCCTAACGTTTGATGCCTAAAAATAAAAATAATTAAACTAATTACACTAAATCTTACACTTTTGATCGAACCCGGCTGACATTCGCGTTAAACAATGTGTTCCATGAGTGCTGATCACTCATGATAACGCCCCGAATTGGCGAATAAAATTCAGTTTAACGCAGAGTTTAAACCCTCTCTTGCGCTAAGTAATGCTGAAAACCTAACTTCTAGGAATTTGATTCGTAGAAACAAATTATACTGAAATTGGTGCGTGGCAAAATAAGTTATACTATTAGCTAATTTAGCTAAACCCTGACTACCCCACATTATACTGGCCCGTTTGGAGTCATCCAGTGGCACTTGGTCTTAGCATTCGTTTTCTTTTTAAATTCTATAACAATTTACCACGCTTACCCCCATATTAGTAATATGTAGAACGAATGCTTGACTATTATTATACTAAGTATAGTAAAAGACCGGAAGTAATAATTGGGCCAGCCACCACCAATTTTGGATCAGTTTAATAATGTACAGAGGAAAATTAAAATTTATCAACTCTACAATCAAACCTTCATGCCAAAGACTGTCAAATGCTTTCTCGATATCAAGAAAAGCAACTCCAGTCGAATACCCTTCAGATTTGTTAAGTCGAATTAAATTCGTAACTCTTAATAACTGATGAGTGGTTGAATGCCCATGGCGAAAACCCAATTGCTCATCAGCAAAAATAGAATTGTCATTAATATGAACCATCATTCTTTTTAAAATAATCCTTTCAAACAGTTTGCTTATTGAAGAAAGCAAACTGATTGGGCGATAACTAGAAGCCTCAGCTGGATTTTTGGAGAAAACATTTGTTACATAAATTAAACAAAAAGGATAAAGAGCTCTCAGGAAGTTTATTAATAAGTATGTAGAAAATACCATCATCACCCGGGGCTTTCATATTTTTAAATTTTCTAGTAGTACAGTGTTGACCCGATTTTGTCACTCCCCGTTTTGTCTAACCTCGTGTTTATCACGTTTTCGATCCGATTTTGTCACCCCAAAAAAAATGTCATTCTTTTTATTTTCTTAAATAATACCACAAACAACATTGATTTTCATGAAATAACTTTCACCGTCTGTAGTTTATTATAAACGACTTCTGAGTACCTGGGAAATATTCTGGAAACAATTTCATCAAGAATTAACGGGTACCGTTCACGCATTTGGCCTTTCCAAGGCATAAAATGATTCATATTTGTGGAATAAATTAAAAAATTGGAAATTTTTTTTTTTTTTTTTTCAATTTTGTCACATACCCTGTTTTATCACCCCAAAATTCACCAGGGGGTGATAAAATCGGGGTATTACTGTAGATCATACTTCATCCAAATTAGTTCCCAACGAAGAGTCAAAAACATTCTCTTGATTGAGAATGTCTTCGAAGCTCAATATAACCTGATCCTCAATTGGACTAGTGAAACCCAGACCAAAATTCGAACTGCTGAGCAAGTTTTTGAGCCTTTTCGCCATTTGTTAATAAAATTTTATTTCCCTCTTTAAGCGCTGGAATTGGCCTTTAAGGTTTTTAAAGAATTTTCGTTAATTTCCAAAAGGGTTTTGAACTGGGATCCAACTTCTTTTTTTTTTTTTTTCGAGAGTTGACCAGTTGTAGTCTTAATAGACTGGTATCTCGGCTGGGCTCTCCATGTGATACACAATACTAGCAGACGACTCAAGCTATGTTGCTCACTAGGTCACTGCGGCCTGGGTTTGTATTGTGATCATACCGATACATTATTCTTTCTATCTACAGTCTGTCAATTATAAACCGAACAAATAATGGAAGCTCAACATGTACATAGATGTTTTCTGAATAAGTAGTTAACATGTAAATTTAATTATTAGTTACTTGGAGCCGACATTCAATACCTAATAGTAGTCTATGTTAACAACGGGTGGTACTGTTGCCATTTCCAAGTAACAATTTCGAATAAAGATGTAATGATATCATTCTGGTAGGGTAGTTTCAAAATAGATTAATTTAAGTACTATTGTAATAAATGGACACATTGAAGAGCTTCCCTTATTTTAACACGGTTGAGTATCGGATGTTTGTCAATACGTCGTCGAGTTAATTGTATCCTATCAGTCACAGTAATGTCATATGTTAAAGTTTCAGTAGTCTAATAGTGATCATTATACAAAATTTCTGTCCAGTTGTTCCGTAAGTTCTATTCCCTTTTCTAATATTCAAACCTTTATTATTTATTAAAATAATGAGGTCTAAAATTCAGTTATTCAGATTCAGGGTATACAATATTCAATATAATAGTGGATGAACGCATCATATGGTCTATCCCAAGGTCTATCCTCATTTCCGTAAGTGGTCAAGTTATTAGTCTTGTAGCAATAATAGTGGTACTAGTTATTCTCTATCTTGTGAGTGCAATGGTCTCAATTAACTATTCTAAACAGAACTCTGTCTCTTGTCTTTCTGTCCACCGATGGTCATGTATTTATTTTCGTTTTTTATTATTTATTTGATATCTTTAAATTTCAGTCATTTATTTTACTATCGGTCATTTATTTTATTATAAGGTAAAGGTCAGCGAATTTGTCTTAATACGAGAAACACTAAGTCATGTCCCCTATATATCCGCTAATTTTTCTAACTAACCTAATAGAAGGAATAGAGAAACAGTTTTTTTGCGTTGATCCATGCAGCTAGAGAGACTAAAATAAAAAGATTATCGAGAAGATATAATAGATACATTCACTATTTCCAATGCCAAATTAGTAAATCTACAAATTCTACTTTTCACTTGGTGGTCTTGGTGGTCATATGGCTACCGCTTCTGCCTCATACGCAGGAGGTCGTGGGTTCAATCCCAGGTCCGTTCCATTTCTCCTACTTTGTATCTTTTCATATATTTCTCATGTTCTAGCAATCGCTAGACCTGGAAATGGGCTTTCATACCGTTTCCATCTTCTATCTCTCTATACATACCTACAACTTGATTAGTTCTAGCAGGTTACTGTTAGAATTCGAAAAATGAGCGAAAAAGTTCGTTTCGACATCCAATTAGAATACTACACCACCCTTTCATAACTATCACATTGGCAACCCGTTAACCAAGACGAACCTCTGCCATAAAACCTTAACCCCAAGATTCCAATAAAATTCCGCAGGAGCTCGTGGCGAGTGCAGAGGTGTTCTCGGCTTGCAGTGGGCGAGTGACTGCATCATCAATTCCTTCCCCTCCCCGATGACCGTGAGGACGTGGCCAGCGCCGTTATAGACTATCCAAAATACTAGAGCTCTCGGACTGTGCACATTGAGGTTGGAGAGCAAAATCCCATGCTTCCATCCATTGGTTCCCTGTGCAATTGCGATTGTTCTGGTCGATCACGGAGTAGCAACTACGAAATGCACGGTCATCATGCTCATGCTCATGCTCAAATTCTACTTTTCACTACTAAAATTCTACTTCAGCTATACGGGTACAAAATGAATTATTGTTAGCTAATACTACAAGTATAAATAGATGTATGCTATTTGGATAAGCGTTTGTTTCAGGGTCTTGTTAGTATTAGAGTTATGTTAGTTAGACCCCTACTGAGCCCTGCCGGCACCTCCAAATTTACCAATAGGCAGTTGTTGTTAGATCGTGCGACAATAACCATTAGTTAACTTGGAGGCATGGTACCTCAAGTGTTTGGTATAACTGTTGACCTTATTTAAGTAAGATGTGATAAAAGTTTCTCTACGGAGCTTATTTTCAAACCATTACCATTAAAATAACGATATTCTTGTGAAGGAGATATAAAAAATGGAAAAATATCTTAATTTTTTAATTTAGTGTTGAACTTAACCTTTGTTTGAAAAAAGCACTCTATTAAACAACAAAAATAAAAATAAAATAAAAATCTTTCTACGACACTTGAAATATCAACGTCAAGCCCCTTATCCATGGACAGGGGGTTTTGAACTGGGATCCAACTTCGAGACATTATCCTCAAAATTGGTATTTCTCAGAATAGCGAAACGTTTTTAAATTTCATTTTGGAAATCTCGCCAAGTAACTTTCAATGCGGGATGGTGAGTTCTTTAGTATTGCCTTCGCCTCAATTTTTTAAGACGGGTCAGTAGCTTAAGATCGTCGTCAATAATAAGGAGTTGAATTTAAATTCACATTTAGGAATTGGAATGCCTCTGGCTTCGACAATTAAATTTGTCAAATATACGAGAGCATTATCAATATCACTTTTGGTATCGAGAGAATAATCAACATAGGAATTTTATCGATATACGTTTTATATAAATCCCAATCAGCTCTATGATAATTAAAAGTAGAGCTGATTGGATTGTTAATGGCTTCTTGTGAGATTTCAAACGTCACAGGAAGATAATCAGAGTCAAAGTTAGCATGAGTTACCAATTGGGCACACAGCTGACTTGAATCAGTTAAAACTAAATCAATTATCAAATGATTTCGACTGGAAGAAAACCAAGTTGGTCCATTGGGATGTTGAATAGTATAATGTCCCGCATAACAATCTTCAAATAAAATTTTACCATTGGAATTGCTTTGAGCATTTTATTCCATGAACGGTGTTTGGCATTGAAGTCACCAATTATGAAAAATTTGGATTTCTTGCGAGTTAGAATTTGAAGATCAGCTCTCAACAAATTCCTTTGCTGCCCATTGCATTGAAAAGGCAAGTAGGCAGCAATAAAAGAGAATTGTCCAAAATTTGTTTCAACAGAAACTCCCAAGGTTTCGAAAACTTTGGTTTCAAACGATGAAATAATTTATGTTTGATACGTCTATTAATGACAATGGCGACCCCACGACAGACGCTGACAAGACGATCATTTCGGTAAATAAAATAATTTTGGATCTCTTTTCATGAAAAGATCAGGTTTTAAATATGTTTCAGTTATAATGGCAATGTGCACATTATGAACTGATTATGAACTGAACACCACTCGATACGGAAGCAACGTACAACTGTCATTTTTATTTTTTTTACGCATGCTGCGACGCAACAAAGCTAAATCAACAAAAATGACAGTTGTGCACCGCCTCCGTATCGACTGGTGTGCCCCCGAAAACGCGAGCACTTTCAAACTTGGATTCCGTCAGGAGTAACCTTAAAGAGCGGACATTCTAATTTAAAATTTTCAAAAAATTATTTGGATTCATTAAAACGAAGTCCAATAACAATTCTTTGAGTAGTTTTGATGCCAACCTGACCAGCTTCAGTTTTGGTTTTTACTTTGAACATTGCATCAATCATGTGATGCAATTGTTCATTTAGAAAATCAAAGTCGGAAGCAGACATGCTACCTGAATCAGTAGCATGGCCGTTATTTTCCGTTGATGAATGGGTATGAAAATCATTCATCATCGGTAAATTTCCAGAAACGAAATTTTGCCTGCCTGCAACAAAATTTAGAGTGTATCTTCTAGGTTTGCTCTAGAGAAAAGAGTGGTAGGTAGGAGAGAAATGTTTTTACTACAAACTACAAACAAAGATTATGAGATGGTTTTCTCTTTCTTGAAGGAAAAGGGCGAAAATTTCTGAATTACGTTTCAAATCAAATTCAAAATTTTAGACGCATACTCCCTGACACGAATGCATCCATGGCAGTGTGAAGTGTCTCTAATAAACAACAATAAACAACATACAAATAAACAACAACAAACAAACTACAAACTTCAAAAAAAGATTCTCCTCCGACCCGAAAATCAAGTTTCGTCTCAACGAAACGAAAGGTACGAACCCTGATCACGATACATTCAAATCCTTCTAACAACCGAGTAAAGTTATGCAGATCATGCGTACACAAACGCAGTTGCGATAAATGTACGTCATACAATCGCCTACCCACATTTGCCATACTATGTGGCTCTTTAAACGAAAAGCAGAGCAATAGAAGAAAAAGACTTTCAAACTTGAACGATGACGTGCTACTTCACTTGAATGCTCATCAAGTTGAAACTGTTGAAGGTTTTATGCATCAATCGACCAATTTACAGTATGAAGTAGTGTCACTTCGAGGGACAAACGTTGTATGAACGTATAATATTAATATGCTATCGCCGTTGCAGCCTCAACTTTGTCTGATGGAGGATGTTCTTTTTTGAAATCAGTTGGAGTCTCCATGATGGAGTGCAAACTCTGAGGGAAATTAAGGAAGGGTAATGAGGGTGTTTATAAAATATAGTAATGATCACTCCAATATGGATTATGTTCAGGTGATATAATCGGAACATAAATCCAAAACTACTGCAACCTTATAAAAACCACAAGCAAATCGATAAGGATGTTTAGAATTTTGAAAGTAATTCTGAAGCAATGCGAGTATTAATTAGTATTTTTATTTTTTTGAACAGACTACAAAAAAATCTTGATTGTTCACTATATATAAAATTGAGAGCTTTCTTTCAGTAATTCTAATAAAACTTTCGAAAACGCTAACGGATTTTTTTTTTGATTTCTTGATAGATATCAAGAAATTCTTGTTTATCTACCAGGCTCCTAGGACTGATTAATAATTTTTGTGTTTTATTCTAACACTTAACGAATATTCGTCATAGAACAGAATTTAATACAAATTTCTATTATAAAAGGACGTTCTTATATCGTTATAAACTGTATGAATATGAACTTCAAATGTATCGGGGCTTGGAATATGTAAATTAGTGTAATCAATAGTATTAGACTATGATTATAAGGGCCCGGGAAGTACATTAGTAGATAAAACTGGAATAAATTGAATCATTGATCATATTTATGTATTCTTAAATCTACTAAACAGCCAAACCAAATCTAAAAACCACCGTACCACAGAAAGCCAGCGAATTTTGCTTCCGAGAGACAAACGAGGTCAAACCCGTGTTTTCTTTGCGGCATTTTGCTCTTTTTCCCACCTACTGAACTGTTTTCGATTGCTTCTGCTTCACAGCACGAGACGAGCCGTAACTCTAACATCGTGCGTCCACCAGAAAATGTGTGTCACCTATCACCACCCCATCGTTCATGGGTGCCTTAAAATAGAACCCATGGTTCCGGGGACATCCGTTCATTAATGCTGGACGGTTCGCCACCTACCTCGGTCGCTGGTATCCATCCTGCTGCTGTTGGTTGCTCCCTTGGTGTCGTTACGCAAACAACTCTACCGTCGTCGTCGACTGGCTCCTATCCAACTGGAACACACAGTGCGAATTAAATTTTCTCCTCAACACCAAACCAGTGCACAGACTTAACGGGAATTGGTCCCCGGACTTTTCTTTATCAGGGCACCAGTCTGCCAGCCAACCTCTCAAAACGCTTATCACAACATAAAAGGCAAACACTCCGGTTCAGAATTTGGTCTGCAGCCACCACGACCGGTCATTGGGTAAACATAGCGCACTGGTATTATATATTTTAAAAGAAACACTGATAAATTTTTCGATCACAAAATATTTTCGCGAGGGCACACAAAAATCAACAAACGTCGTCGTCTTTCGTCCGCGACCTGGCCGACAATCATTCGAACATGGCGGCGTCCGCGGATTTATGCTGTCAGTCGTCTGACGTTCCCACAGAAATGCTGTTACCTTGTGTGATGGCTGAATCGCATGGGAGAAAGGGTTCGATGAACTTTTCCAGATGACGAACAATCTCTTTCACCAAATTACTACACTTTTGCACTAACTTCAATGGATTTCTCATACGGAAAAGCCAGTGCTACATTCAATGCGACGCTTGTAACATGAAGAAAACGACCGACACAACAATAAAATCGAGCAACTTCAACAACGAGAACCAAAACGAAACTCCGCGGAATCCGCGACGCAAGTG
Source organism: Armigeres subalbatus (assembly GCF_024139115.2). Classification (NCBI taxonomy): domain Eukaryota; kingdom Metazoa; phylum Arthropoda; class Insecta; order Diptera; family Culicidae; genus Armigeres; species Armigeres subalbatus. The sequence continues at coordinate 15,889 of NW_026942489.1, forward strand.
GCGAGTTCACTTCTCACGCTACGCAAAATAACAACGTCAACATCAAATAAAAGGGATGCTCATTTCGATGATCGATCCGCAAAATCGATAAGTGTACACGACAAGGTTGGTCCGATTCGCGAATAGACGAATCAAAAGATATTTTAGTTACTAGATAAAGATTGTCGCTGTCGTCGCTGTCCGAAACATCTTTTGCTGGCGAGGATAGGGGAGCTAAATGTCAAAGAAGGAAAATCCATACGATTTGACAGGTATGTACCACACATGTTTCGGACAGCAGAACAAAGGGAACAGTAGCGACAATCTTTATCTAGTAACTAAAATATCTTTTGACGAATCCAAGTAAAAATAAGAAGAAGACACACGACGGTGTTAACTTTGACAGATCCTACAGCTCAGCATAGGGAGATCATTTTAAAATGCTTATAATAAATTCTAGACAAATTGTAATTAAAATCTGATTGATGTACGGTACGGAAAAAGTTCCGAATTACATATCTGGAAGCTTATCTCAATTTTTTGAATTTTTTCCAAAAACGTATCTATCATACAGTTCGGAACTTTTTCCGTATCATTTTGTCTAGAATTTATTATAAGCATTTTAAAATGATCTCCCTATGCTGAGCTGTAGGATCTGTCAAAGTTAACACCGTCGTGTGTCTTCTTCTTATTTTTACTTGGATTCGTCTATTGGGTGTATCAAAAGATATTTTAGTTAGGGCCGATTCTTAACTCTTAAGAGCACTTCCACAGGAGTCCTCATCGCTATTCTTATTATTGTTGGATTAAACAATGTTTGTTCCTCGTAGAAACTGGCGATCTGGCAACATTGTACCCAAAAGCTGTCGGTTCGCAAATTGACCACATGGGTACTAAGTGTGAGTGTGTGTGTTTGTGATGACAAGATGAACTCAAGAGTATGTAAATAAAACATATATTTTTTTATTATGCCACCATGACTCGTACTGTGTAGTCGACTTTTATTTCGTTGTCCCCGTGAAAGTTCCCGTGTTGTGTTTTTCTTTCTCCCGTGGCCGGTTCCGTTTGTGTTTACCCGTTGCGCTGTGTCCACCTCTGCCCAACAGGTTATGGGCCCAGGGAAGTTCCGGATAGCGGAGAAAAAGTTTTGAGAAATTGCGTGTTCGTTCAAGTGTAAAAGACTAGTGTTCCGTGCCGTGAAACGAAATGGCGGACGTGAACAAGATTTCGTTTGCCAGATTGAACAATCAAAACTGGCAAATATGGAAGTTTCGAATGGAAATGATGTTAACGCGAGAAGAATTATGGTACGTCATCGAAGATGAAAAACCAGAAACGGTGTCGAAACAGTGGACGCGAGACGACAAGAAAGCTCGTGCCACTATCGGATTGTTTATTGATGACAATCAGTTCGGTTTGGTGAAAAACGCGGACAGTGCGAAAAAGTTCTGGGACAACTTGCGAGAATACCACGAGAAGAACACGGTTACCTCGCGAGTGTCTCTGTTGAAGAAGCTTTGCGGACTGAATCTGCAAGAAGGAAGTGATCTCGAGAATCATCTCATGGTGTTGGACGATCTGTTCGATCGATTATTGAACGCGGGATTGGAACTGCAAGAATCCCTTCGAATCGCAATGATTCTCCGGAGCTTGCCGGATTCCTACAGTGGGCTAGTGACGGCTTTGGAAAGTCGTGCCGATGCCGACATCACCATGCAGCTGGTGAAGTCGAAGCTCCTCGACGAATTCGAGAGGAGAAAAGAACGAGCTAATGAATCGACGGTGGACAATAGTGAAACGATAGCGATGAAAAGTGTAACAGTGCAACGTGCGGCAACGTCGGAGCGGGTGTGCTTTTTCTGTGGAAAGCCGGGGCATTATATTCGAAACTGCCGGCAGTATTTGGCGAAGAAGAAAGAAGGAGAAGAAGACGATAGTAAGCCGGAAAACAGATCGAGAGAGAAGCAAAATGCCAAGCAAGTGAACAACAACAATGGTGCCGGTGTATGTTTTATGGCTGGATGTGAACAACAACAAGAGTCGTGGTTTGTGGACAGTGGTGCCAGTTATCACATGACTAGTGATAAAAACTTTTTCAAGTCGCTGAAGAGCGTGGATGGTCCCGATGTGATTTTGGCCAACGGGAAGATTGCTGCCACTGCGGGATGTGGTGAAGGCTCTATTCAGTGTTTTGATGAAAACGGCAATGCGATCCAAGTGAAGCTTAGTAATGCGCTATACGTCCCGACGCTGACAAGTGGACTGATTTCTGTAGATAGACTGACGTCCAAGGGCTTCACAGTGAATTTCGAAAAAGAAAGCTGTATGATTCGTGATGCGATCGGGAAAGGAGTTGTGGCAGGAGAGAAGCACGAGTGTTTTTACAAGCTGAAGTTGGCCTAAGTCGCAGAGGATGGTGAAGCAAAAAAGCGCTCTTGCAGCAATGACGAATAATGGTGAGCAGTGACGACATAGATGCATAACGACAATGAGGAGAAATCACTATTTTTTTGGTGGAAAGAGTGTATACGAGGCCAACCATTGAGAAGGAGTGTTGGATTAAACAATGTTTGTTCCTCGTAGAAACTGGCGATCTGGCAACATTGTACCCAAAAGTTGTCGGTTCGCAAATTGACCACATGGGTACTAAGTGTGAGTGTGTGTGTTTGTGATGACAAGATGAACTCAAGAGTATGTAAATAAAACATATATTTTTATTATGCCACCATGACTCGTACTGTGTAGTCGACTTTTATTTCGTTGTCCCCGTGAAAGTTCCCGTGTTGTGTTTTTCTTTCTCCCGTGGCCGGTTCCGTTTGTGTTTACCCGTTGCGCTGTGTCCACCTCTGCCCAACAATTATAGCGCTCCCTCCCGAGTGCTATTTTAGGATAGCACCCCATCTTCCCACCGGTGGTTTCTGTTTTAGGTATAGCGACTTCTTAAACATATTGAGTTCTCACCGGGCGTTGCTAAAAGTAAAAGTAGTCACCTTCTTCTTCAATTTCTCTACATTCCAACTGGAACATGGCTAGCTGCTCAACTTTGTATTCTATACGCATTTCCTCAGTTATTAATTGATTGCCCGCCATTGCATGAGTATGTATTTTGTGTGACAACTATGCCCAAGGAGCCCACTCGAAAACATCTTTGACCGAATCGGGAACAGGAATTCTAAGCTTTTGATCGCAAGGCTAGCTGAACACCCGTCGTAGTCAATTTGTTCACCGTTAAGCCCCAAACGCAATACAACGGAACGGCGACGGAAACGGAAAATTTTGCCGTTTCCGTCGCCGTTCCGTTGTATTGCGTTTGGGGCTTTATTCCTTCTGGACTTTCTTCCTCCTATAAATTTTCTTCGAGGATTTATACTTGCAGTCGAAAAAAATCCTCCTGAAATACCCACCAGTTTTCCTACATGAAACTCTAGACAAAATCATGCAGGAATGCTTCCACAGTTGTTTTCTCTGAAGGATTTCTCGAAGATAAAACTTGTAAACAAGATCCGAAACTGGGAAACTGCTGGGAAACTCCCGGAGAACCTGCAAGGTATCCTAGATGAATTTCCAAAACAAATCATGTCCAAATAAACGACACAAAAGGCAAACTTGCGAGAGATGTTCTGGAGGAACTACTTTAAGATCAAACTGAACAGTTACTAAAGGAACCTTATGAGGGATTCCTGGAAGACCTCCTCCTTGGAATAACTTTCATAATAAAAATAGTAGAATTTTCTTTCACGAAAAATCCATGAATATGTCGGGTTTTAGCGGCCGCCGGTGCGCATTGCTCCTCATTATAGCTGATCTTTTACTGTAATTACTTCTTCGCTGAGTTGGACTGGCGCACTCGGCACAAGCAAAAATATTGAATAATTCCCTTGCTACTTAAATTACGTCGAAATTGTTCTGAAAAAGAAAAACAGATTTTCTACATTTTTTTATCAATACCAAAGTGACGTTTCACAAAATAACAACCCTGTATGGAAATTTAGCACCCCAGTATGGGGCGCTAAATTTGGAAACTCGCGGCTAATTCTGCGTTCTTATTTTACATTCCCGTTTAGATACCTCCGGTGTAAAAGTGAGTCCTTATGCAAGGCCCGGAAATAGCGATAGGGACCCAGATGGGGACTCCCGTGAAGGTGCTCTAAGCGGTGCTTACCTATACGTTTAAACATGGTTTAAGCACTATAGCGACTTTTGAGAGTTTATACTTGGCTTAAACATTTATTTATACAGTATCCCCCCGCTTATCCGGACCTCGCTAGTCCGACGACTCGTTAGTTCGGATCTCACTAATTCGGAATTTTCCGGATTAAAAAGTATCAACACCCATTTAAGCTGCTGCTCCTGGTCGCAGGGCGTTGCTTTCTTCGGGAAGTACAATGTCAGGTGACCACTTACCCACAGGGTGTTTACTTGTCCAGCAGCCGTGTACGAGCGCACTATTCTATTGTTTTGGCACACGTGTGTTTTCCGCATGAACGAGCCCACTGCTAGTGCTCAGTCCAAAAGCTCCTGCCGACATCCCTCTCGACCGGCACCGGAGATTCCCCAGAGAATAGCAGTTTGGCCCATCGAGTTCTTCCTTGGAGAACAGTCTTCATGCTAAGGTAAAATTGTTGGATTGCTCTTTGGGTCACTGTATGGTCAACATATTCACAACGTCTGCGAGCCAGCTTGTGAAGCGGTGTGTTGTGTTCGATGTTTGGTTTGTTCACATCGGTGCCTGGCAGCAGAAGGAACAGCTCCAAAAAGTTTGTCAGGTTCCGCAAGCACATGTATGACATGGCCGTCTTTCTGCTTTGTTCTTTCGACTTGGAAGACAGTAAAATGTCGTATTCCAGAATGTCCAGGATGACCTATGATGGAAATTACAATGTTTGACCCTCACTATAAGTTCCGCTAGTTTTACAATATGGATTCCTACCCCTAAATGTATTTTGGCCCTTCTGGCAACACGGTTGATGTTTATGTTTATTTCATGTACTTTGTTTTTATTTACTTGACCATCAACATTATGTGTAAATACGTTCAGCTATGTTAGTTCAATAAATCGTCCATTCTGTCCGTGAATGTCCGCTGTGTTCCGCGATAATTTTCAGCTTCCGAAGTCGGTACGCGAGTGTCCACTAGTGCCAAGTGAGAACTCTGCTCAACAACCAACAGGTTATTGGCCCAGAACGAAAATTGGAAGGTGAAAATTGCGAGAAAAAGTGATCCCGCGGTTAACTTCGATTTTCCATAGCGAGTGCGCATCTTGTGTTGTGAGAAGATGGTGGATTTGAGCAAACATTCGTTTGCAAAGCTCAACAACAATAATTGGGCGAGCTGGAAATTCCGCATGGAAGTGTTGCTCATGCGATATCTGGTATGTGATATCCGACCCACAACTAGAGCCGGTGACTGCGCGGTGGAACAAAGATGAGCAGAAACTGGGCTACAATCGGTTTGTGTGTGGAAGACAACCAGTTAAGCCTGGTAAAAAGTGTTAAAACCGCAAGAGATTTTTGGGAACAGTTGCGTGCGTACCACGAAAAGTCAACGCTGACTTCCCGCGTTTCTTTGCTGAAGAAATTGTGTTCGTTCAACTTGAGTGAGGGTGGGATGTGGAGAAGAACCTCCTAGAGCTTGAGGAGCTGTACGACCGGTTGTCGGCAGCTGGACAAAATTTGGAAGAGCCGCTGCGAATCGCCATGATTCTCCGGAGTTTGCCGGACTCTTATGGCGGGTTAGTGACGGCCTTAGAGGGTCGGCCGGACACGGACCTAACAATGCAGCTAGTGAAGTCGAAGCTGCTTGACGAATATGAGCGAAGACATGAGAAGAATGGCGGTTCAGTGAATGCGATGAAGAGTTCGACGATGCGGGGGAAGAAAAGTGGTGTTGCACACGAGCGGAAGTGTTTCCATTGTGGAAAGCCGGGTCACATGCAGCCAGATTGCCGTTTGCTAGCGCGGCAGAAGAAAAGTAACGAAGAACGGAAGAGGTCCGAAGAAAAACAAAGTGCCAAGCAAGCGAAGAAAAACAGTAGTGGTGTGTGCTTTATGGCCGGAAGTGCTCCACGCGGGTCGTGGTTCATAGACAGTGGGGCTAGTTGTCACATGACGTGTGATAAAAGTTTTTTCTCGACGCTGGAGAAGAAGAACGGCCCGAAAGTTTTCCTGGCTGACGGGAAAATAGCGAAGACAGCCGGCCATGGTGAAGGGACAGTGCTCGGTGTTAACGGTAACGGTGATGCGGTCGATGTGAAGCTTGTTGACGTTTTGTATGTTCCTTCGTTGACGAGTGGGCTCATTTCGGTGGACAAGCTGACCGAAAAAGGTTTCACGGCCGTTTTTAGTGCTAACGGATGTGAGATCCGTGATGCTACCGGCTCATTGACGGTAGTAGGAGAGCGCTCTGGCTGTCTGTACCGGCTGAAGCTAGCGGAATCATCAAAGAAAGCTCAAGGTAAGACACACACTACTAATTGTCAGCATCAATGGCACCGACGTTTAGGACATAGGCATCCGGATGTGATTAGAAGAATTCGCGAGGAGAAGTTAGGCACCGGTATGATCGTTACCGACTGTGGCATCCGTGAATGCTGCGAGCCGTGCCTGGAGGGAAAGTTGGCGAGGAGTCCAATTCCCAAATCAGCCGAGAGGAAGTCGACGCAAGTGTTAGATCTGGTCCACACGGATCTGTGCGGGCCAATGCGGACGACGACACCCGGTGGTAAGCGGTTCCTCATGACGATGATCGACGACTACAGCCGCTTCACCGTCGTTTATCTTCTGGAGAAAAAGTCGGAAGCGCCGGAGAAAGTGAAGGAGTACGTTCGGTATGTGGAGAACCTTTTCAACAGAAGGCCGCGTATAATCCGCTCGGATGGCGGAGGCGAGTACGTGAATGAGGAGTTGGGCGACTTCTTTGTCAAGGAGGGAATCAAGGCGCAGTATACGACAGCATACACACCACAGCAAAACGGTGTAGCTGAGCGGAAGAATCGGTCGCTACAGGAAATGGCGACGACGATGCTCCTGGATGCCGGTCTCCACAAACGGTACTGGGGCGAGGCCGTGTCAACGGCCGCTTATTTGCAGAACCGTCTTCCGTCGCGATCGGTGGACAAGACTCCATACGGAAAGTGGTACGGGCGGCAACCAGTACTTCGCCATTTAAAAGTATACGGTTGTCCGGCCTTTGTACATATTCCTGCCGTTAATCGCGGGAAGTTTGAGAGCAAGGCGAGGAAGCTGCGGTTCATCGGGTACTCTGACGCCCATAAATGGTACCGATTCGTTGATAGGTCTACGGACAAGGTCACGATCAGCCGCGACGCAAGGTTTTTGGAGCTGGACAACGGGTCGTCTCACGGGGCGGAGTTGAATCCAGCTGCCGTCGGAAGTTCGTCGATTAGTGACAGGAGTGGTCTCTTCCGGTAGTGCAAACGAAGCAGCAAACAGGAGAAGAAGAAACAGCCCCCTGCGGCGAAGAAACAGTGAGTGAAGAAAGTGAAAAAGAGGACTATTTTTATGTAGAAGATGCTGAGTCGGACGAAGATCGCCTCGCTGTGAAGCAGGGGGGAGATGACGAAGAAGTTGTGAACAGTGCACGGAAATTAGGGCGTCACACCCGTGGAATGCTACCCAGCCGAATGTCGGATTATGTGGTAGGCGTCGTCAGGCAGCAGCAGGAGGAACCAACGACATTTCATCAAGCAGTATCCAGTCAAGAGCGAGATTCGTGGAAGGCGGCGATGGACAGCGAAATTCAGTCGCACAAGAAAACGGGACGTGGGAGTTAGTGCCGCTTTGAAGGGCAAGAAAGTGGTAGGCAGCCATTGGGTGTATAAAATCAAAAGGAACGAATCCAACGAAGTGGTCCGTTACAAGGCGCGGATCGTTGCCCAGGGGTTCACGCAATGCTACGGAGTCGATTACGACGAAGTGTTTGCCCCTGTGACCAAGCATGCCACACTACGGGTACTGCTGTCTATGGCGGCGAAGAAGAAGATGGTGCTGAAGCATTTAGATGTGCGCACCGCGTATCTCTAAGGAGACATAGAGGAAGAGCTCTATATGCGCCAACCACCCGGCTACGAAGTTGGTGGCAAGGAGGAGATCGTTTGTCGGCTTCGTAGAAGTATTTACGGACTGAAACAATCCGCTCGATGTTGGAACCGGAAGCTAAACAGTGTTCTGACGGAAATGGGATTCCAAGCAAGTTCAGCGGATCCGTGATTATTCGTGGCAACCAGAAATGGCCTCAGAGTTTACCTGATCGTTTATGTCGTTGGTTTTCGAAGCGAGGCGAAGATTATCCGCGTTCAGAAGCAGCTGAGTCGGCATTTCGAGATTGTCGATCTTGGCGATGTGAAGCACTTCCTAGGTCTGGAAGTACAGAAGGAGGATGACACGTTCTGTATCAGTCTGGCCAACTACATCGATAAGCTGGTTGCACGAGTAGGCCTAAGCGAAGCGAAGGAGGCAAAAACGCCCATGGATCAGAGCAAACCGTTCGAAGATGGTACGAAGTATCGAAGCGTGGTTGGTGCTCTTTTCTATGTAGCGGTGTGTGCGCGGCCGGATATAGCTACCAGTGTGGGAATCCTTGGCCGGAAGTTTAGTGCCCCCATGGAAGCGGACTGGACAGCTGCAAAGCGTGTGGTACGGTACCTTAAAGGTACCAAAGAATGGAAGTTGAGGCTTGGAATCAAGAAAACTGAAGAGTTGGTGGCATTTTCGGATTCTGATTGGGCAGGAGATGCGAGCACACGGAAGTCGACAACCGGTTACGTGGTGTTCTACGCAGGAGGAGCAGTTTGCTGGGTCAGTCGTCGGCAAAGTTGTGTGACCCTCTTCGACGATGGAAGCGGAGTACGTCGCCCTGGCCGAAGCGTGCCAGGAAGTAGTGTGGCTTAGGCGACTTTTAAAAGACTTTGGTGAAGAACAAGTGGAAGCAACAGTGGTAAACGAAGATAATCAGGGATGCCTGAGCTTCGCCCGTTCCGAGAGGTCCAGCAAGCGCTCAAAGCATATCGAAACCAAGCACCATTTTGTTTGAGATTTTTGCGAGGTGGTGCTATAGTATGTACTGTCCTACGGATCAGATGCCAGCTGATGTCCTGAAAAATTTGCTTAACAGTTGGGGTTGGTCGGTAAGCAACCATAGCAAGGTGACTAACCATTGAGAAGGAGTGATGGAAATTACAATGTTTGACCCTTACTATAAGTTCCGCTAGTTTTATAATGGATTCCTACCCCTAAATGTAATTTGGCCCTTCTGGCAACACGGTTGATGTTTATGTTTATTTCATGTACTTTGTTTTTATTTACTTGACCATCAACATTATGTGTAAATACGTTCAGCTATGTTAGTTCAATAAATCGTCCATTCTGTCCGTGAATGTCCGCTGTGTTCCGCGATAATTTTCAGCTTCCGAAGTCGGTACGCGAGTGTCCACTAGTGCCAAGTGAGAACTCTGCACAACAACCAACACTATATAGGTACTAAAGTGGATACTAGTTAACTTCACGGAATCACGTATGGACACCCTCAGCAGAGTGGTTTTGTGTTTGTTTATTTATGCCATTCTTGTTTCATCTCAAAAGCATGACATCCTTGCTTGACACTGACAACTTAACTGTCAAAACTAGAAAGGGTGCCCAAATGTGCCGAAAGTGTGCCATACTGTGCCGCGGGCACATTGTGCCGAGTGGTTTACCCCTTGCACTTGTGTTTCTTTCCAATACGTCCGTTAAATTTCTTACACAAGATTGAAAACGGAGTTGTATGTCTGTTCTCTGTGTTCAAAACAAAATTGTAGGGCTGTCAAATTAAAAAATGTTGCACAGATAAAAATAAAAGTTGATTATTTCGGTATAAATAAATGTTTAAGCCAAGCACAGACAAACAGACATAACACTCGTCAAATTTCCATCGTTCACTGATTTGCTGGTCAATTCAAATAATCATTAGTTGACCAATCGATCACTCGTGGCGCGCGCATCGTTTTTGCTCGAAATTGACGTTTGCTCACTACCGCCATCTGGTTCGTGATTTGCCCAACTAACTGAAATCAACAGATGTCGTTAATGTTTGAACGACGATGAATTTAAAAAGTAAATGTTCAATGTGTTATGTCTGTTTGTCTGTGAGCCAAGTATAAACTCTCAAAAGTCGCAGTAAGTCCGAACCCATGGCATATTTATTTAAACTTGGATTATGTAAAAGTTGCTCTCCATTTACAACTATTTATTCTTAGGGCATCTTTACTGCCCATGATTTCATAGTTGACGTAACAACCAGCACCATCGATGTTGGGAAAACGCATTTTTATTAATTTTACCTGAATCATCATATCAATCAACAAAATACATGAACTAATCTGTCTAAATGGACAATATTAGTAGTTATTTTAAGGCCGCGGGGAATTAATTATTATTCCTTTGATTGAAGTGGTCAAAATATGCATACGACAGTTTATGCGATCAAACAAACGTTTTGTGAAATGTTTGTTCCCATAACATGGCGTAAAACCAGGCTACTACGTGTGGTTATACAGCGCTAAAGAATAATTGTAGTTAGTTCCAACGATTTATTGATTGAAGAAGGGAAATCTTTTGAAAAGTTCGAGTTTCCGTGAAAGGTTTTTCGGATAGCTCTTTCCGTGAAAATTAAAATTATGTGGTAAAGATAAAATTATGTGTGGAAGAGTTCGTGTTGCAAAGAGTTTAATCAGTACCGTACGGGGATTTTTGCACTATTACAGCATTAGAATGGTTCTGTAACAAGTGTACAAGCAGTTACCGTTGGTCAAAGCCCTCTTTCCTACCAAATTTAAAGCAAACATGGTTCCAATCCCTATTTTAAAATACTCGAGTAGACGAGGATTAGAAGTAAATCAATCGTGATTAGATTGCCAAATGAGATATGGGCCTGATTTATACGTAGGATATCAAAGCACAAAATATCAGACGAAAATATCCAAATTTGCTCTGAAATATCATGAGGCTATCAGTGGTACTTGGAAGAAGTAATTAATATCTCGAGCTATTAGTTTGTTTTTATCCATAACACTTAAATAACACTTCGGTGCATTTTTTTGTTGATATTCTTGCCTGCTCTTTCGAATCTTACATCAAAGTCCTCCATATCATGTTTTATAATTCAGTTCTGTCCACGTAAGGTAATGAAAAACATGAATAAGAATTGCATTGCAATTGTAAAACTAAAATAACAGCCGTGGAATATATTAGGATCCTTCCCGGTAAATGTGCTTGAAATATACATACAAATATTATCAAGCTGAGGTACAAATAAAAAGCCATTTAACACGCAGTAATTCTTATGTATTAAGTCCTCAATGGCAGACCTCTCCTGCCACGCAAAAAATGAAGCTAGATTTTGGTTCTGATATGCACTTTTAGAAAATATCCTTAAATTACTACATTTTAGAGGAGGAATGGGGATTTAGATAAGTGTGATTTCCCATACACAATTATGATATGCTTCTAAAAAAAGTGTGACACAAATGGATAATCATTGCGTTACACAATTAATGGATTTTCATTCTTCTTTTATATTAAACTTCCTTTTGAATGATCGCGATTGTCTTAAATCAAAACTTTTTTCCACAAGAAATGCTTGCATTAGCAGGAACTTGTATATTAATTTTTTGGTTACAAAATCAGTTACGCCCAAATCATAAAGTAGTCCTGAAATATGACAAAGTAAAACGAAAACCTCTGTTGTGCTTAATTAGTGGCTTGTGAATGTCGAAAAAAATGTGAGACAGGTTTTTGCTCCGTATTGCAGCAGGTAATGGAGGTACGTCAACTTATGCGATCAAATGATCATTTTTCCAAAAACAATTATCGCCATAACTCGAATGTTTCCGAACAAAACATGAATATTTTTTCATGGAGCATATGTATAATCGTACGAAGAATCCATATCCGCAAAAAAGTGTGTTTTGGTCATTTTGGCTTATACGTCAACTATGTGATCATGGGCAGTATTAGTAGAGTTATAAATCGTATGGGAGTTAGGAAATGAAATTGAAACTGTAAAAATGCCATCTTCAACAGACGTTATAGTTTTAAAAATTCGTTTTAAAAAAACAGTTTCGTCGGGAAATTTATAACTGGAATACTGCTCAGTTATATTTTTGCACGAATTTGCAACAGAATTTACTCGAGTTTCACACTTAATTTAAATTACCGGGCTCGGTTATCAGATTACCGATTTCTCAACAGCTGAGCTCTCGGTACCAGCTCAGTAAAATAGTTCAACTAATTACCGAGGACTCGGTTCTGAGTACCCGGCGGCAAAATGTCAATTATTACTGAGTACTCGGTAATAAAATACCGAGGAATTTGTAAAACCAGTGCGGACCTCGGTAATAAAGAATACCGAACAAATTGTAATCCATATTTTTGTATTTTCTTTGATAAAAGAAAAGAAATGGCAAGAACATTTGTGTTTATTTATTTTCCATATTTATTCCTTAAATATTTAAAAAGCATGAGAAAAAGATGTTTTTTGTAGCACGGGTAATCCAGCAACTTGAGAATGCGGGAAATAATAATTTGCCTGGAATTTAGAAATATTATGTATAAAACAGTAATATAACAAAATGTAAGAACTAACCTGAACTATGATCAAATTAGAACATTAGAAAAATTATGTGCCTTGTACCGGCCACTTCAATTAATTTACAAATAAAACACATAATTTACGCAACAGTTTCCTTCAAAGAAATCAGAAATCAGTTTCTTTTCACTAATATGGCGCCACATCAAGCGGCAACTGATCGATCGAAACTGAGAGCTCGGTAGTTATTTGACCGGGTGCTCAGTAAAGTGCATTAATTTTACTGAATGATCGGTACATTTTTGACAAGTGCAGCGAGCTTTTTCCAGAACAGTGTTGCTCGGTAATTTATACTACCGTAAACCAGTATTTTATTTTGAACTACTGAGAAAGCGGTAAAAATCATTACAGAAATCAGTAATTTCACTTGAAATAACTGAGCTCTCGTTTCAAATTTCCTTTTACCGTACAAAATCAGTAAAAAATATTACCGAGCTGAAATTCTTAATTTAAGTGTGTTTATTTCGTTCAAAACAATAGAAGATGACGTCATCAGCTACAAAAAATACTATTTCATCGACATCATAAGACTTTGACATTTGAATTGGCCTCGGAAGATTATTTTTTCGTTTTCCAGTATAAAACATGTGCAGCTTATAACTGCTACTGAAGATGCATTTCTTGTTTTATATCTTTGACAGTTACAAAATGTAAAACTCGGGGAATAAATATAACTATAACTGTAACATTACTAAAGATGCCCTTAACATAGAAAACGTAGTTTGCGGGCTATCGCTTGTTGCTGTGCCCTCTTCGACATATTGTATTGAAAAAAATAGTATTGTGCTACGGAAAATATAGTACTGTCTATATGAAAAGTGTTGAATTTTCTTTAAAATAAAAGTAAAATAATTTAAAATGATAGTTATAACTCCAATTTAAGAGTGTTTTCAAATATCTTTGGGTGTAGATTTAAAAGTTCCTTGTTAAACTGTCAAACCATCCAGCTTCTCGAGGTCTTTTGACAGCAGACAGTTATCAGTTTTGTTTTTACTCTTCCCCTTCCCACGCAAGAATTTGTTTGTTTTTATTCGCGAGAATCAGACCGCCACGGGTAAACATCTTCCGAAAGTTTTGTCTGATTCCTTTTGGCATGGCTGCTCGTCATAAAGGTAAGAAAATTATTCGGAATATCTAGGTGCTGAGGGTGCTGACTGCTGATAGACTAATTGGATTTGCTTACTTTCAGGAAAAAGTTGTAAACCGTTTGCTTCAACATTGACCGCTACTGGATAGGCCTGCCGTTTGCTGTGCGATTATTTTGACTGGAGAAAAGTCAAGTGAGTAAATATTAATAACCAGCATTCATAATTATTAATGATTTGTTAATATGTTCATTTCTCAGACTGCTTTGGATGCTAACTACCATGAGCGATTTTATGCTGATTGTCGGTGGAAATGGACAATGATGGAAGACGTCCTTACAGTCTCACAAAACTGTCTGAAAATGCCCGTTTTCCGTTCAAAGCCAACGCCATTCGAAGAGGGCACAATATGTCGAAGAGGGCACAGCAACAAGCGATAGCCCGCAAACTACGTTTTCTATGTTAAGAATAAATAGTTGTAAATGGAGAGCAACTTTTACATAATCCAAGTTTAAATAAATATGCCATGGGTTCGGACTTAAGGCTGCCTTACACCTCGGGAAAATTTTCCGCCGGATAACCAGTAGGATCCGGATTTAGAAGTCGTAAATTTCTAATAACTACTGTTGTAGAATCACTCGACATGAGAGAGAACGATCACACACGAAACACGACTTACCTCACAGAAGTCTGTACTGAAAAATGGCGACGAATCATAAGGATTCAAAACCACATCCGCTTTAGCGTTGTTTTGCAGTGCGAGCCAGTGGTACCAACATTTCCTCGCAGTGGTACCAATAATGCAAGACAGTGCTACCAATACCATTGTCAGATGAGGGAAAGGATTCTCATGAATCGTAAGGCTAGTAGGCACCTCACACTTTTAAATCTACACCCAAAGATATTTGAAAACACTCTTAAATTGGAGTTATAACTATCATTTTAAATTATTTTACTTTTATTTTAAAGAAAATTCAACACTTTTCATATAGACAGTACTATATTTTCCGTAGCACAATACTATTTTTTTCAATACAATATGTCGAAGAGGGCACAGCAACAAGCGATAGCCCGCAAACTACGTTTTCTATGTTAAGAATAAATAGTTGTAAATGGAGAGCAACTTTTACATAATCCAAGTTTAAATAAATATGCCATGGGTTCGGACTTACTGCGACTTTTGAGAGTAAAGGAAATGTAAAACATTTCAAGGACCTTTTGCTGTACATCGACATTAATCACAGACAAACAGACGTAACAGTTTGAACATTTTTCAGAAAAATCCATCGCCCAACTCCTCTACAACCATCTTGCGAGCATGTTGCACGAAACAAGGTTTCGTATGACATTGTCACCAGAAGGCGCTGGAGTGAAATGTCAAACTCGAAGGATTACGACGCTAGCGCCTCTAGTTGTGAAACGCGCAATCGATCAAATTCAAATTGGTCGTTGAAGTCATGGTCGATGGAAATTTCTCTAGTGTTACGTCTGTTTGTCTGTGTGTCAATGTTGATTTGACGTTATGTATAGTTTAAAGTTGGACGGAGATTAAGGTCAAACTATGTAATAACAATAACAATAAATGTCAATATATGACTTATTTCTCGTTTAAAGTTTAAACTGTATAAATATATTGCGCATAAGCCCCAAAATTTTATTCCCACCTTTGGGTTTCCGCGCCGAGCACTCAGCGCCAGACTCGGCGACAAGGAGATGGTGGTCAAGTTGGTACTCCTGATTTTCTGACAACTGATATCGATTGGTTGTGTGAGTGCACCGGTGTCAAAAAATAGAGCTTTCAGCTGAAAATTTAATTGTCAAATGTACATTTTGACAGCAATATAGATGTATGAGTGAATGAAATGTGCAAATGCTCTATCGCGGAAGCAGTCGCTGAAGACAAGTGTCAATGCTTTCGGTGACGAAACGAAAAGTTTCAATGCAAAAAGCAATAACACTGTTTTTTGTTATGCGGGTGGGAAGTAATCGATTCAAAATTAATCGATTAATTACTCCGATTAATTCGATTAATTTGCGACATCTCTACGTGAAATTTCGGAGCTGTCAAATTTTTTAGCTTCACCGGCGTATCCCTCGTTTTGACACCCGTCAAGAAGACGACGAAATGTAAATAAACAAAAACTGCCAAAGTGAGCTTGCGGAATTTGTCCAACCCGCGGATCCGGGATTCAAAATATGAAAATCTTCATTAATTTTTCAACTAAGAATTGAAAATAAATCGGATAAAGTGCTCTGGGTGCTCGGAGAATATTGATTAGACATGAAATTGTCATTTATCGTCTGATGTGTTAAATTTTTCGGTGATAAGATATCCGGTGGGGTACAAAAACAGTGTTTAATTAAATTATCTAATTATGTAAGTTACGAACATTTTGATTGAGCGGAGAATAAAACATTGGGCAGAATGCTTCCCCGTATTTGCATAAAATTTAGAATCAAATATGTGATCTCGTTAATGCTGACGCTTCTGGTGTTGGAGTATTTCGGCGCGTTTACGCACATGTTCGAGGCGGACTTCGAGCGTACATTTAGCTACCCGATGGAAGGGGACATCCTCTCCAATGTATACCAGCTGCGGCACGGACAACGGCCAGCCGTGTTACCGATCAATGGGTACAACTATTCCTTCATTACGGACTGCCAGCACAAATGCAAGGAGGATGATCGAATGATTGCACCCCGGCTGGTGCTTGTGGTGAAATCCGCCATGGAGCATTTCGATCGTAGGGTTGCGATCCGAAAGTCGTGGGGCTGGGAGAAGCGATTTTCCGATGTGAAAATTCGCACGGTGTTTGTGCTGGGTCGGCCGGCGGCCGCTAATCGCCGGTTGCAGTCTTTGATTGATTTGGAGTACGCGAACTACAGGGACATTGTTCAGGGTGATTTTGTGGATGCTTATTTTAACAATACGATAAAGACCATGATGGGTTTTCGGTGGGCCGTTAGCCACTGTCCTCGGGCCAGGTTTTATATGTTCGCGGATGATGACTTCTACATTTCGTCGAAAAATTTGCTCAAGTACGTACGAAACCCGGTGAACTATCCGGAATATCTGGAAGAGACGGACGAGGCTTTGAGGAAGTTGGCACGTAGACTCAGTCAAACTACCAGCAACAACAGCGCATCAGTTGGGGAGGAGGTGGACACTCAGAAAAACGCCACCAATGTTCGAAACAAGCGGCAAATATTAAACATGGACATGGAGCTCCCGAGGGATGTAAAGCTCTTTTCTGGATTTGTGTTCCGATCCGCACCGCACCGGCATCGTAGCAGCAAGTGGTATGTTTCGCTAGAAGAATATCCGTGGGACATGTGGCCTACCTATGTGACCGCCGGAGCGTTCCTGCTGTCACATGAAGCCCTTTTCGAGATGTACTACGTGAGCATGTACACCAAACATTTTAGGTGAGTTTATTATCTTTCGTACCTAGATAAAATATATATTCCCAATATGAAATTGGTATTAGCTGGGCTCGGAAACGGTCCGTAGGGCTACTGTTACTGCCTCACATGTAGTGTAGGTGTCCTAATGAAGACAATGAGTGAGAAGCAGATAAGATGTTTAGCATTGTTCAGACATCTTTAGGCAGTGAGCAGTTAATAAAAACGGATTTTTTTTGGGATGAATAGAATCAATATGTTTGGGGTATGTAGTTTTGCAGTCAAGTTCTTCAAACTAATCGCAATACCAGAAGAAACATTTTCTTACATAGTAGGTATTTGTTTCTGATAACATGCTCCTACATCAATTATATTCACAAAAGGAACAATTTTGGCTTAATTATGTCGTTTTTATTGCTATCATACGTGCTCACTGCTGAAAACACCAACTTGTGGATCGATCAACCAATTGAAGATTAGAAAGAAGATGGACTAAAAATATCGCAAACGATTGTTCGGTACTTGATATTCGATAAGATAGAATGTAAATGTGAGAGTTCTTTTAGTACTCTTCCAAATACTACAGAGCAAGTTGGTAGAATAACGGCCCTTTTGGCAGGTATTTGTAAACCAAACTAATGCGGATGAATAGCCATCCCCAGTTAGCCCTGCGAGCAAAGACGTAGGATTGGTAATCCGGAGATGACGAGTTCGATTCTCGCTCCAGTCAAGGATGCTTTCGGATGGAAAACATTCTCGACTGCTTGGGCATAGTATATCCACTGTACTGCATTGCTTTCAATTAAAAACAGTTGAAATGGTAAAAGAACACTAAGTTGAAAAGCAAACGAGGTTCCAGTTGGAACGTATAGTCTAAGAAGAAAAGTTTTTTGCAACCTGCAGTAGTTAGAACAGTCCTAATATAATAAATTGTTTCTATCCGTTCAATTTTCAGATTCGACGACATTTACTTGGGCATCGTTGCCCTCAAAGCCGGAATTGAACCGCTACACTCGGAGGAGTTCTACTTCCATAAAGCACCATTCCTAGGACCGCAGAGCTATAAATACGTGCTGGCCACTCACGGTTACGATGATCCGGAAGAACTAGTCAAAACCTGGAATGAAGTGCGAGCGGCAGGCTACGCCTAGAGAATGGCACGGACTTCAGATGCGCCACATACTGCGGTAGTTTCCCGAGGCCAAACGAGAATTGAAACCTTTTCTTCCTCAGAATAGGGCTGAAACCGTTACCCACTGATGATGGAACAGGTCCAATGAAGACAAACCCACAATTATTTATTGACGTAAAAGTAAGCATTTCATTAGCAGCCAACGAATGTAGTTGAAGATCAGTTGTATTAGACATAGGATACAACCGTCAAACTGAGTGACTCGCATCGTTTAAGCTAAGTCGTTCGAAAATTGTAGATAAATGATCGTTTTAGCCATTTTCGTTCAACATACATTTCACGGAAAGAGTATACTTTCACTCCAAGCGATGTTTTACCTTCTTCGTATTCATTATATTCGATTCACTGGGCACTTCATAGCAACACATACCTACCTAACTTAATCTAATTCGTTCGAAAGTTACATTTGTCGTTAATCATAATAGATGCGATAGAATACTCGGTATGTATATCGATTAGAATATTGCTTATAAGGGAATATCCATAAATTACGTAACGCTTAGAGGGGGAGGGTGGTTGCTTGAAGTGTGACAACCCATACCAAATTTTCAAATGCTTCTACAAAAAGTGTGACATAGGGGGGAGGGGTTGTTGAAAATGGCAATTTTTGCGTTACGTAATTAATGGATCTTCCCTAATAACGCGATTTATGTTATTTATGCGATTTTTTGTACCTTATTTAAGATAGGGAAATTTTCAATAAAGTACAAAAAGCCATTTATACACAAAGGTCGCTTTTTACGCGGTTTGGATTTTTTTGGACTTAGTAAGCTTTTTTGAACAAATTGTTCAAGAAGTGCCAAGTGTCGTGGGTCACACCCAGTTTGACGGTGTCTTAAAATTTAGCGACATAGAAACAATTTTCGACAACGAGTCTTCTTTTTTGCCATGTTTATAGGTAAGTCAGTTCATCCATTCACTTGAACTAAATGGCCTTGGTCGAAAGTGGAATATCTTCAAAATGAAATTAGGATGTTCACGCAAGCGACCCGCATTCAAGTCAAGTGATTTGCTTTACCTGAACCCTAAATTAGTAGTATCTCAGTAGTGAATTACAGGGTAGAGTTTTGAAGTTTTTCTATAGAAAAGCATTTCAACATAGTTCATACTTCGATCGAAAGTCAGTTCTCCGACTCTCCTTAGACTGATTGTGATAAAATAGGAGGATTGTATCTGGTAAAAAAGCATACATAATACAGACATCGATTTCGTAATTTCGTACCAAAAATATATGCTAGTTATATTTGAATCAAGATGATCGTCTTATTAGTTATTTGTGCCTATGTTTATTGTCTAGAGATTCTGATGCTAAGTTCATTCATCTGGGATTCTTGATAAATACTAATGGAATTACAAAATACAAATATTATACCTACTATTTAAAACCTAGCGGCTAGTTTCCTTTTTCTCCGTCCACTCCGGGCATCCGGAATTCCTTTTCGTTCTTTTTGACCGACATCAGCAGGACATGCATCGTATCGACCAGTTTATTATAGCCGGCTTCCGATTCCGTTAGTTTTGTGTCCTGCTCTTCAAGCTTTCGGCGATTCTGTGCCAGAGATTCCTCCAGAGTGGCCAACTGCTGGCGGAGTTTACGGATTTCCTGCTCGACCACAGCTTTCTCATGCTCCTGGACAGCGACCTTCTCTGCCAGTTTCTGGCGCTGCGTTCGCAACTGGCTGATACACTTCACCATCTCCTGGTTGTGCGCCTGTAGCCGTGCTGCTGCCTCGAACATCGCAACGCAATATCAGAACTTGTAACTTATATCAGAAGTTTTGAAACAAACGAAAATTTGTCTTCCGAAAATCAGTTGTTAAAAGCTCAAAGGAAAACAAAATAGAAGTGGCTGCAACGGATTAAAAAAAACTTAAAAAAGAATCATCGCGGGATCATCAAACAAAAAGTGACGTTTCGGATACGACAGCACAAAGTACTAAAATGTGTCGGAGTTTATTTCTAGCTCCACACGCTTATAAATTAGCCACGTTTATAAACGTATAGGGGTAGTGCACCGGTTTTGGCCAACTTAGTGCCTATTTTGGCCAACCCTGAAAAATACATATTTTTGACGTAAACTACGTCTAAGGGGAAGACTCAGATACAGGGTGTAAAACCGAAATTTCCAAATTCGAGACCGTCACGAAATTAGGATAGATTTCAAACGCTAATAGCGTCTTTATCTTTCGATGGATTTTCGATATTTGCTTATCAATCGATTCAGAAACTTTCCAGCAATTTGCCAATTCTATTGATACTATTGATTATCAACGTTAAACTATTGAAAATGTTGTTTCTTTCCAAACCGGGTGAAAAATTCAATTCCGTTCATAAATCCCCAACACGGACATCAGATTGCAGTAAGGTACGGGCCTTTTGATCCACTGCTTCGTTTTCCCTGTGTATAAAAAGCCCCGTGTTTCGCGTGCGCGCGTCATTTTCATTCTGGATGTCACGGCGAGCGGACCAGGGCGTCCAGAAGCGGTCCCAGTGACAACGGCTGTCTCAGCGGATGAAATTTTTTCGGTCGGTGGTGGTGGCGGTCGTGGAAGCAGCAGCACATCATTTTCATCCGTGTCCCATCTTCGGCGGATCTGGCAATCGACGGCGTTCGTTGAGCCGAATCATCGGATGGCGGTCGCGCAGCCCAGTGGCTGCTGTTAATAAGGCACATAAGTGGCAATTAATCGGTTCTTCTCAGGACCATCATTATATTTGGGAGGAAGGTTAAGTCGAAATAATTTTCTTAAAGTGCAACCGTTAAGAACTGGAAAATTCTTCGGTGAAATTTTCTAGCGTAATTCGGAGTTGTATGATTTTAGTGATTGAGAATGTTGATATTAGACGAACTTTCTTCATAGAACAAAGCATAGTCCGAGCATAGGCTGTCATCGGAAGATTGCTACAGCAATTTATTCACTAATGTGGCGTTTGCAACGATTTGGATGTTGTCGGCACAACATGAAATTTTTCCGCGAGACTAATTTTGTATTTTTCCTGTTGATTGAAAAAATAGCGCAACGCTAACGTTGGTAGTTGAATCCCAAGCAAGTATCGGAAGGAGACCATGCAAACAATTGATTCGCATTATGACTGAAAAAAATGTATGGCGTCAGTATTGATGTTTGCTACAGATTTTTGACGTAAACTTCGTCTAAGGGGAAGACTCAGATACAGGGTTTAAAACGGAAATTTCCAAATTCGAGACTGTCACAAAAATTAGGATAGATTTCCAACGCCATAGCGTCTTTATTTTATTTTCGACATTTGCTTATCAATCGATTCGAAACCCTTCAGCAATTTGCCAATTCTATTGATACTATTGATTATCATTAATGCTTAATTTTTTTCTACAACAAATATGATTTTGAAAAGTATCACTGGCGCGTGCTAACTCGCAATTTACATGCTGATACATTTACAGTTACATCGAACAACTGAAAACCGAAATACGCCACTCCAAAATTACGAGGTGACAATGTTAGAAAGAGACAAAAGATAGGAAAAATAACACGGTGTGTAGTGCCTCCCCGAGTCACCTGAGCCACTTTCATTGATGGTAGCCGATCGTTAGTACTTCATATCAAATATCATATCATATCATAGCATATCAAAGAATATTGTGGCCAAATTTCATAAAATTTGGTCAACAAAAACCCACCTGACAATAATAGAACAAAACCTGCCAAAGCCGTCATTCCCCCTATTTCAGACAAGAAAATTTAATCTGAGCGCTGCTAATGTTGATGACGACGACCGCGCGACCCACACCATCGCCGGGAATAAAATTTCCGGTAGGAGCTTCGCCGATGCCGAAGGTGGTATCACGCGGTCTGCTCTCCGCGATATCTCGAACGAAATGCCTCGCGCGCGCGGAGGAGCTGCTTTCTTGTAATCAATAAAGTTGAATCTGTAGCCACGCCCCTTTGGTGAGTGTATGACGGTTACACAATATTTGCAGTCATTCCGGACAACAAAGAGGCGGGACTAATGAGCCATCTTTATTGATTATAAGAAAACTGCTCTCCCGCGCGCGCGTGGCATTTCAGCACCTAAAAGCTCATGGATGAGTTGAATCATCGTATGTTTTCTGTATGTATGTAGAATCACAAGCGCGCGTCAAACGGAGAAGCTGCAAAAATGTTTTCGCATGGATGACTATCTACCAAAATTATAAGTCTTTCTCTGAATCGTGCTCTCGTGATTCTACTACCGACGGAAAACAATCTGCCATCACCAAGCAATTAAGTTTTACTTTGATCAAAATTCATCTCGCCTCAAGTTGTGACATAAAAGCTACTTTCATTGATGGTAGCCAATCGTTAGTAGGGGAAATTACGGCTTTGGCAGGTTTTGTTCTATTATTGTCAGTGGGTTTTCTGTAACTAATTATGCTCAAATTTGGCCAAAACATTCTTTGCATATCAAAAAATATTGTGGCCAAATTTCATAAAATTTGGCCAACAAAAACCCCCTGACAATAGAACAAAACCTGCCAAAGCCGTCATTCCCCCTACTTCATACAAGAAAATTTAAACTGAGCGCTGCTAATGTTAATGACGTCGACCGCGCGACCCACACCATCGCCGGGAATAAAACTTCTGGTAGGTGCTCCGCCGATGCCAAAGGTGGTACCACGGTCTGCTCTTCGCGACATCTCAAACGAAATGGCTCGCGCGCGCGAAAGAGCTGCTTTCTTGTAATCAATAAAGTTGAACCTGTAGCCACGCCCCTTTGGGGAGTTTGTGACGGTTACACAATATTTTCATTCATACCGTACAACAAAGAGGCGGGACTAATGAGCCATCTTTATTGATTATAAGAAAACTGCTCTCCCGCGCGCGCGAGGCATTTCATTTGAAATGTCGTGGAGAGCGCTTCTATCATCGGCAGAGTTGCCGAGCGAATTCCAGCTCGTGTCGTGGATCATGTGGTTGTCGTCGACATATTTGGAATTAATCGGTTCTTCTCAGGGCCACCATTCTACACAAAGGAAGATTGAGGCGAGGCGAATTTTATTCAAAGTGAAAATTAACCGCTTGGCGACGCCATAAAGTTGCCTGCCGTCCGTAGCATAATCACGAGCGCACATCGGAGGGAGATGGCTTCAGTGGCAGTGAAATTCTTTCAAGATTCTTATTCGGTTTTGTTATTTCAGCAGCATCGTAGGTGCTGCAAATATGTATTCGTATGGATGGCGTCAGTTGTTGCCAAGTGAAATTTTCTCTCAAGATTATGATTTTTCAGAATCACCATTTTACACAAAATTATTAATTTGCCAGCATTTTGACGTAAACTTCGTCTAAGGGGAAGCCTCGGATACAGGGTGCCAAATGAAAATTTCCAAATTGGGAGCCGTCACGAAATCATGTAAAATTTCAAAAGTTAATAGCGACTATATCTTTCGATACATCTTCGAGATTTTATTATCAATAGTTTCGGAAACTCTCCACCAATTCGTTAATTGTTTTAAAACTATTGATTATCAACGTTAAACTATTGAAAATTTTAGTTCTTTTCGTCTGGTAAAAGATTCAGAACTAATCAACTCCGTTCGTGCATCCCCAACACGGACATCAGATTGCTGTAACGCATGCACCTTTTGGCTCACCGCTTCATTTTTCCTGTGCATAGTCGTGTCCTGTCGTCGACGTCGTCGTCTCCCGTCGACGGGTAGTTGTTGCAGAAAATTATTCACAAAGATGACGTATGTAGCAAATAAGCGGAAAATCATTAAGTGGCTGTCGTCGGTGACAGCAGAATTGTGTAAATGCAATTTTCTCCTCATTTTAACTCGCTGTCGACAAACCTGTTCTACTAAAAAATTTAAACAAATTCTATTGAACGCTGCCGATGCTGATGACAACCGCACGATGATTTTAAGCAAAACCGCAAACGCGCGCGTGAGAGCAGCTTTTTGAATTGACTTGAGACGATGGCTGCGCCGGTAGCGGTCCCACTAACATCTGTATGGTCGTCGGTGGTGATTGAGAAAAATGTTTGTTCTGAAAACAGTTTAAAATAATTTTTGGTTGAAATTCGCTATTCATTTCATTTATTTAGTCTACATCTATACAGATAACACTGAATCAACAATTTGACGCCACAATACACGGTTCGAGGCCGCATCTCTCCATCCTCGGATACGCCCCACGCTCGCCAAGTCGTTCTGCACCTGGTCTGCCCATCTCGCTCGCTGCGCTCCACGTCGTCTCGTACCTGCCGGATCGGAAGCGAACACCATCTTTGCAGGGTTGCTGTACGGCATTTTTGCAACATGCCCTGCCCATCGTACCCTTCCGGCTTTAGCTACCTTCTGGATACTGGGTTCGCCGTAGAGCTGGGCGAGCTCATGGTTCATTCTTCGCCGCCACACACCGTCTTCTTGTACACCGCCAAAGATGGTCCTAAGCACCCGTCTCTCGAATACTCCGAGTGCTTGCAAGTCCTCCTCGAGCATTGTCCATGTTTCATGTCCGTAGAGGACTACCGGTCTTATTAACGTCTTGTACATGACACATTTGGTGCGGTGGCGAATCTTTTTCGACCGCAGTTTCTTCTGGAGCCCGTAGTAGGCCCGACTTCCACAGATGATGCGCCTTCGTATTTCACGACTAACGTTGTTGTCAGCCGTTAGCAAGGATCCGAGGTAGACGAATTCCTCGACCACCTCGAAGGTATCCCCGTCTATCGTAACACTGCTTCCCAGGCGGACCCTGTCGCGCTCGGTTCCACCCACAAGCATGTACTTTGTCTTTGACGCATTCACCACCAGTCCAACTTTGTTGCTTCACGTTTCAGGCGGGTGTACAGTTCTGCCACCTTTGCAAATGTTCGGCCGACAATGTCCATGTCATCCGCGAAGCAAATAAATTGACTGGATCTGTTGAAAATCGTACCCCGGCTGTTACACCCGGCTCTCCGCATGACACCTTCTAGCGCAATGTTGAACAACAGGCAAGAAAGTCCATCACCTTGTCTTAGTCCCCGGCGCGATTCGAACGAACTGGAGTGTTCGCCCGAGATCTTCACACAGTTTTGCACACCATCCACCGTTGCTTTGATCAGTCTGGTCAGCTTGTTCTCGTCCATAATTTTCCATAGCTCTACGCGGTCTATACTGTCGTATGCCGCCTTGAAATCAACGAACAGATGGTGCGTTGGGACCTGGTATTCACGGCATTTTTGAAGGATTTGCCGTACAGTAAAGATCTGGTCCGTTGTCGAGCGGCCGTCAACGAAGCCAGCTTGATAACTTCCCACGAACTCGTTCACTAATGGTGACAGACGACGGAATATGATCTGGGATATCACTTTGTAGGCGGCATTAAGGATGGTGATCGCTCGAAAGTTCTCACACTCCAGTTTGTCGCCTTTCTTGTAGATGGGGCATATAACCCCTTCCTTCCACTCCTCCGGTAGCTGTTCGTTTTCCCAGATTCTGACTATCAGTTTGTGCAGGCAAGTGGCCAGCTTTTCCGGGCCCATCTTAATGAGCTCAGCTCCGATACCATCCTTACCAGCTGCTTTATTGGTCTTTAGCTGTTGAATGGCATCCTTAACTTCCCTCAAGGTGGGGGCTGGTTGGCTTCCATCGTCCGCTGAACTGACGTAGTCATCTCCTCCGCTGCCTTGACTTTCATTGCCTGTACTCTCAGCGCCATTCAGATGTTCCTCGTAGTGCTGCTTCCACCTTTCGATCACCACACGTTCGTCCGTCAAGATGCTCCCATCCTTATCACGGCACATTTCGGCTCGCGGCACGAAGCCTTTGCGGGATGCGTTGAGCTTCTGATAGAACTTGCGTGTATCTTGAGAACGGCACAGCTGTTCCATCTCCTCGCACTCCGCTTCTTCCAGGCGGCGTTTCTTCTCCTGCAAAAGGCGGGTCTGCTGTCTCCGCTTCCGTCTATAACGTTCCACGTTCTGCCGGGTACCTTGCTGCAGCGCGACCGCCCGCGCTGCGTCCTTCTCCTCCAGAATCTGTCTGCACTCTTCGTCGAACCAATCGTTCCGTCGACTTCGACCCATATACCCGACGTTGTTCTCCGCTGCGTCGTTAATGGCTGCTTTGACTGTATTCCAGCAGTCCTCAAGAGGGGCCCCATCGAGCTCACCCTCTTCCGGCAACGCTGCCTCGAGATGCTGCGCGTATGCAGTGGCGACATCAGGTTGCTTCAGTCGCTCTAGGTCGTACCGCGGCGGTCGTCGGTACCGAACATTGTTGATGACGGATAGTTTTGGGCGCAGTTTAACCATCACCAGATAGTGGTCAGAGTCGATGTTAGCGCCACGATATGTCCTGACGTCGATAATGTCGGAGAAGTGCCGTCCATCAATCAGAACGTGGTCGATTTGTGATTCTGTCTGCAGTGGCGATCTCCAGGTGTACCGATACGGGAGGCTGTGTTGGAAGTAGGTGCTGTGAGTGAATGGCAATACTCTTGGAGGCGGCGAAATCAATTAATTGTAAGTCTTCTTCGTTCGTCAGCCGGTGAGCACTGAGCTTTTCAATAGTCGGTCTAAACTCCTCCTCTTGGCCAACCTGAGCGTTCAAATCTCCTATGATGATTTTGACGTCGTGGCTTGGGCAGCTGTCGTACTCACGTTCCAGCTGCGCGTAGAATGCGTCCTTATCATCATCAGTGCTTCCGGAGTGTGGGCTATGGACGTTGATTATGCTGAAGTTGAAGAACCGGCCTTTGATCCTCAACCTGCATATTCTCTCGTTGATCGGCCACCACCCGATCACGCGCCTTTGCATGTCGCCCATCACTATGAAAGCTGTTCCCAGCTCGTGTGTGCTGCCGCAGCTCTGGTAGATGGTATGATTACCTCTAAACGTTCGCACCATTGATCCCTTCCAACAAACCTCCTGCAGCGCTACGATGCCGAACCCACGGTCCTTGAGCACATCGGCGAGTATGCGTGTGCTCCCGATGAAGTTGAGAGATTTGCAGTTCCACGAACCGAGTTTCCAATCGTTAGTCCCTTTTCGTCGCAGTGGTCTTCGCCGATGGTTCCGGTCCGTACTCTCTTGTTGATTGTTCGTTGCTTATGTTTTTTTAAAGGCTGGCTTGCAGGGCCTGACACCCCCTAAATTTCCGGAGGACCATTCCTCCTTATTCCTGGTGGACCATGGTGCACAGTTTGACTTAGAGTCCCTCGCTGACACTCGGACGATGATCAGCCGCACCTAACATGGAGAACAGACTCTGTTGTGAGCCGATCCTGACATGGAGAACAGACGCTCAATAAGATTTGCACCTCTGGAGAGGAGCAAACCCCCCCCTTCCCTGTCAGCATACGACCATAGTTCCTACCGGGGTTGGTTACCCGATCTTCCCTAAGGTTGCTCGTATCCCGGCCAGCACCGCGGGGAGGTAGGGATAGGAGTTGCTGGGTAAGAGGCTAAGGACCGCGAGATGGGGTCTATTTTATTCCTTCAGGTACGCGAAGTACCAATGGTACGCTTTACCCAGCATTTGCCGTGCCAAATTTCGCCAAAATTCGCTATTGTGTCATGTATTTAACCTAATGTTCATATGATATTACAATTCTCATTGCACTAAGAGGTTTTACGTAGTTTACGTCGAGCGGTCGTGTCTTGTACACAACCCTTCTGATTTTTCACTCACAAATAGAATTTGCGACAACGATCATGAAAATAGTTTGGCGGGACAGTTATGCCGAGAAATAGAGCACTTGTTTTATGGTTTCTACGCATATCAGCCCCGTTCAATGCATGATTTCGTGAATGACTACTGCGATTGACTGCGATTGACCACATGCTTTATGTATGAAAGTGAACCTGCCACGTGGTTGAAATGATTATGTCGCTTAGAATGAGTATTGTACAAATTGCCCCCATTAAACCAGTGCAACTGGCTAAGATTGCAAGATCTAAACAGAAAATGCTATTTCAATGCGTGTTGCTTCATAAAATAACAGAATCCGCCATAACGATGAATTTAATCACCGCGAGACAATTTTGCGTAGAAATTAAGCAATGGGACAAATAGACTTGATGTTGTTTTCAATGATTTTCCGAACAAAGTTCGAAATCTGTTAGAGTTTTCTAAAAGTATACATCAAAATAGACTGCTCTGTGGTGAAAAGTCAAAATCCACAAAAACTAACATGGGACAACTATGCGTAGAAGGGCAGCACAGGTGTCCTCAGTATAAATAACGAGAAAAATGGAATCAGCGGAAAAAGTCAATGTTTACGTTTGAAACTTTCACCCTTATGAAACAACAATGTCGTATCTTTCCATGACGTTGTCCTCAAATTTTCTTAACTGCTTAATATTTGGTGCTCTCAGATACATATTCAATTACAGAGTACTTACGTGCCAGGATCGTTCGGAAATCCGTAAAGTGAAACCGTATCTCCGGTTCGGCTTCCGCAGCCGTGCACCACACATTTTTTGCCAATTTTTCGTTGACGATGACAAGAGCGAACAGCGAACCAGGTTCCGGTCAACTAAATCCTCTCCGGTTTATTTTTAAAGGAAGCGGCTCTCATTTACTACACCCCGCACAAAGAAACATATTAGCACATATTAGTTTTGATACGGATTAATATTTATTTATGCGTCGATTCAAAACCGAAACGACGACGCAAGGTGAGGGAGAAAAACAAACAGACAAACTGTCAAAACGTCGAGAGGGGTAAGTCAGCGCTCGTAAAATATTTATGTAATTCGTCACCCACGAGGGGTATTTTCTTCAAAATGAAGAAGAAGACATGGTGCCCGATTTTCTGATGGCTTTGTACCGGACATTTCGGTCTATGTATTCGTCAATGATATTTGCCTCATAGCGCCAAATATGCATTTTTTCCCTTTAAATTGCATTGTTGAACAGTAAAGCTGTCACAACTGAGAAATTAAAATCGTATTGTTTTACTATACAAATACAATACAATCCATTGTATTTTGAACAGTTTTGTTCGGATATTTCAACAATATAAATATTTATATAAATACACTTACACTCAGAAATCAAATAAATCTGTAAAGGGTTTGAAGTTAACCTTTTTACTTATTTTTTACTCTTATACATTACATAGTATAAAAAATATACTATCGAGCATTATGATTTATACTGCTCTGGAATAACGCAAACTTATTTTTGTTTGCATACTGTCTTTCGTAAAATTTCAACAAGTCTCGTTGTGCAAAAAATGTGCATCTCATTTTCATTGATTTTCGTCTTAAATTCTGGATGAATCTAAATTATTCTGTTCGTAAAGTATGTAACAATCTCCGTTTGAAAGGTTTCCGGTGGAAGTTCCAGTTCAGATGTGTTTGCCATTCGGAAATACGAGACCGTTCCATCGCGAGTATTCCGCGAAGTTCTGTTGTACATCTCGAATATCAAAGCAAAGATGGCGCGAGCTAACTAACGAAGAACAAAATTGGAATTCGGTACCGTGACGATTCAAAAAAATCGAAGGGATACGACTGAGCAATTGTCAATTTGCCTTGTATCTGGATTTGGCGCTAAGAAAAAGGATATCGACGAGCGGCGCGCTTTCGACGCAAACTGTTATAAGTGAAGCGAGTAGTGCACACGACTTACATCCGTTTGCTGGCCCCTTAATTTGGATCAGGTCAACTGTAGCTATTTCTCAAGGACGAGGCTCACAACATCTAAACAATTCCGGCCATGCTGATTGTTTTCGTCTTCAATCCGTGTGCAGAACAAATTCACATCACCGTTGACACGCGCATGGGCACAATGCAGCTTCAAAACATGACAGTTACGATGCGGGAACCGTTACCCTTTTTATTCCCTGCTGATCATCCGACCGAAAAAAAGGCCCCTTATTTCGGTAAGACAGCATCAATGTTTGGAGGTTGTTTGTATTAAATTCATATTTTTTTTTCAGGTCGTCGAACTCAAAGCATACATACATATAGACATAGTAAAATCGTGGGGAACGGTGAAGGACAGCCAATCGCCGGATTAAGATCAACAACACGCATCCACTAACAGTTCAACGAGTCATCTAGGGGCCGGCTCCCTACCACCAGGTGGTTACCAGATCGGATAATTGCCAGCGGAATATCGTAACCACTACGAAGAATCAAGGAGGCTAGAAATTCTCATGGATTATGAACTGATCAAGTTTAGCACCTACGTTGTGACTCATGCTGGTGTAAATTTAAATACTATTTAATAAATCAATAAAACATATTTTTATTTTATTTTGCTTTCCACTTTAATTATTATGAAAATAAACAAATAAAAACAAACAAACATAACATTAAAACCATAGCCAAATCCAAAATAAACTAATCCATCATATTGTTTACTTATACTATAGAACGATTTTTTTAAAGTTATACTATCCCGGTATTGTTGGATCGAATACGAGTTTGGGGTCAACCAGGCGAATAGTCATTTAGCATGACTTTCAAACTATTTAGTATAAATATATTTCTGAGTGTACATCTGTCTGCAGCCTGAAGGTTTTCAGTTTTCACATCTGTTTGATCACCATAATCATGCGGAAAATCGGTGCCATCTTTGCCACCAAAATGAATACAAGTAGATGATAAATTCACGCTATCATATCACAGTATACATTGTTACACTATAAAAAAATACACGAGAGGACCGTGTGTTCTACACATGAATTTGCGCATGTTGTCAATACAAATCAATATCACGTGTAAAACAGATGACATGGCTCATTCAAAACTGAGCATTTTTTTATAAACAAACCACACGGTATTAACGTGTAAAGCAAATCGAATTCGGTTGCTCGACTTGTCATAGTCGCTTGTTTGATATATGATATCTAAGAATAATTGTGTTGATTTTCATTTGAATTGTGAGTGAATTTCGTGTTTTCTTTCACATTTTAATAATGATAATGATTAGATATCCGTCCGGATTCCGATTTCCGTCATCGGATCGAAATCCATTTCAAGAAACATAGTTTTCCTATAACTTCGACGAATCAACATTGGAAGTATAGAAAACGTCTCGTTGGTTTTCGAACCTCTGACGGAAATTGATATCCGGACAGATAGAAAAAATCAAGTTGGTAAAATGTAATATACATAGTGGGTGGTTGCATTTATTATTTCAAAAGAAGTTGAACCACACCAACTAATACTATTTTATGAGCTGAGGCCGGCGATTTTGTCTTCGAACAGGTAAGTGCTTTTATTTTCCGAAATCTGCAACCGGTAAATAAGGTTTTATTATCCACACAGATCACAAAAAATTCAAGTTACCTACATCTAAAAGAGCTGCTGTCGGAGAACATGATCGGTTCGGTGCTTATTCCTGCTAGCAAGAAGCCGCCACGAAGTACATACGTCGCAAAGGATAGTCGGAAGAGGCCAGTATTGACGATGCGTCTTCGCCGTTTTGAGTATAATTCCATCTTATTTGATCCTGCTGCTGCTAAAGCAGGAAGGGAACATGCAATCAATTAGAAAAAGTACCAAATTAGTATGCTCTGATGCGATTCAACATAAACGAGGAGCCACAGCAGGTTAAGGCTGCCTTACACCTCGGGAAAATTTTCCGCCGGAATTTGGTCCCCGTGTATTTTAAAGGGGGCCCAAGGGGTAAGCCACTCGGCACAGTTCCAGAATGACTAATTGTGCCCCACTGTGCCTAAATTGTGCCGAAATGTGCCGAAGCAAAAATAATATTATTTTTGGGAGCACTGGCTATTATGTATAGATGGCATCACGGAAAAATAATGTTTTTGTTTATGTTTATTTAAAAACACAAAATCAATGTAAAATTGATTTCGCCAAAATTTTTACGTAGGATTTTTCCAAATTATATCGTTATCGAAATAACAAGAGTGCAACCACTATCTTCAGTAAGTATTTTTTATATACATAAATGACAATTGTGCAGCTAATTTAATTTTCAGTCATCCGGGTAGCGTATACACAAACTCGTTCGAAATAGCAATTTTTAAATTCCTACGAATGGAAACTTCCGCTAGTGCCAATTCCGCAGATGCCTGCAGAAAGTAGATGTATTGAATAAGATGTTTTTAGTGGTTTGCCACCTATGATATCCCTACCACCGCCACTATTGTCTCCAGAACAGCTGATGGGACGGCCATCGGAACGAAATAATGTTTATTCAAATGCAAGTTTCATGGATGGAGGGTTCACACCGTCTGCTTTAGAGTCTGAATAATAAGGGACATCAGACAGGCGGCATATCAAAGCGCCACCTCATATGCATTAGACGTCTCCGGATTATTCACCATCGACGTTCATCCTGTACAAGCGAAATTCTATACTGGCGTGGTGACCATATACCTATTACCCTCGGCTCATCAACGTATGTTTTGATTCCATGTTCATTGCTTTCGATGTTTTGATCCGATAAGCATCACCAGCAGCAACACACATGGGATCCCATAATCGCTAAAGGAGGAACCGGATATGAAAGCGAAAAATCGATAATCAGAACAGCATAAGAAACGATCAGAAGCGCCGTTGAGTTGACTAGCAGCAAAAGGATTCAGAGAGAAAAGCAGCATTCTAAGTATACCGACAAAGATCCAAGCAGAAGCATGGCTCAACACAACAGCAACAGCAAGAATAAATCTTTTAAACAAATAAATATCATGACAAGAAAATAAAATAATAGCATGTTAGCTTAAAAAAACGATAATGACTAATGCGTTATTTTATTAGGAGTTGCCTTTTTATAATATACCTACTTCAAATATGAGCATTATCACATTTATTGATTCATTGATATAAATGAGATTACTTCAATATAAAATAAGAACCCTGCAGGGTTCAGTTCATGATTAATCCACCTAGCGGTAATACTGCCTTTCTGATGTATTATAAAACATAGTTTTTTGGCAATACTTTTAATCCTATATTTCGATCTGTCCCATTTTTAATAGGAAACATTGGGGCTGGATTCCCATTGGAGTGCCAAAACAATTATTCATTGATAATTGCGCACATAGGACACCACTTCAATTCGTTGGGCTAAGTTGATTAATATATAAATATCGGCCTCCCGGGCCTTTTATGACAGAACATCGTGTCTGGAGTAAACATAATATCAATATTACAGACTTTCGTTATATTCTGAAAAAAGTGTAAAGATCAGCTTAATAATTTTTCGGTATGGAAAAGAAATCATGATCACACGTCCACGTGTGCATTGCTTCCGATTTGAAATGATGGACTTAAGGACCTTGATGATCTGATACGGTGGCCCGTGATGGTGATGATAGAAATACGGATCAAGCGATTTGCATTGACTGATACGGAGTCTCGTTAAGCCATGAACGTAGGATTGCATTTGACTTGTTTTTTTTTTTTTTTGAATCTATAATTCCTGAATGCTGGAAACGGTTACTTCGAACGAGTTTAGGGCAAACGTCACCAACATGACCAACAAAGAGATGAGCACTATGCATACCTACATGAATTGGGATCGTCAAATTTGAACCAGCACAGAGTGATGTAGCCCAAGTATTACATCACTGTTTTAGCCTAACGAAATCAAGAAGGCCCATGCCGTCACAATGTACCAGTAAAGCTGCTCACAAGTGAAATGGAATTTTCTATCCTTAGAGCAAGCATGTGAACAACAACCAGGAGAGTGGTGCAGATTGTGAAATTATTCAAAATATAATAGCGGTGTGCCCATAAAGTTGTGTTCCATGGCATTTTGCAGCGTTTGGTGGGGCAATGAGAGCGCAAGTCAATCCAAAGCCGATAATAGAGAGGGTAATGGCAGAAGAGTCCGTGCAGACCACTTGAACGCCATGGGGTAGGATAAGGATGGGGTGAAGTGAGGTTCGGATTTGGAATCGACTCGACACTAATGCAAAATGTAATTGAATGCAAACTAGTCAATGATCAAAGGCTAAAATGATAATTTCAAGATTTCTAGTACAACGTTTTTCTAGTTATTAAAAGCTATGTTTAAAATGCAATGTCTTCTTTTTTGCCTTAGAAGCATCTGATGTGGTTTGAAGGCCACTTAGTCATATAGTACAATTATAAGTTATTTAATGTGTTAGCTTTTTGTGACCACATTGAAAATATAAAAAAAATATTGCGAATTAGTATTCTATTTTTTAACTTTTATTTATGCAGAATGAAAATTAATTGACTTTGTTTGCTCTGAGTGTAGATTATGCGTTCGTCAAATCACTTTGTTTACCTAAGTCATTGTTTTGTTAATGTTTTTAAGCTGTGTCGACACTACAAACTCAATGTAAGATGTATCATGTAAAAGTGGAAACTGCTAAAGAACTTAGTTTGTTCCATTATATTTTTTTTAGTAAATTAGTGCGTCAATGCCAGATATGTAACGCGGCACCAAACAAAAAGAGTCAACATGTGATACCACCACGACAGGATATGTCTTTGGTTGCCATCTCAGTGCTAATGGCGTAAGCCGACCCACCGCGGCAAGGTAACATATCCGAGGGGAAGGATTATTGTATACTGAATATTGCCCACAATTACACGTAAAAAAATAACCTTATATGTTTTGGCAAAAAACCATTCGAAAATACTTATACTCTTTATTATGCCACCTAATAAATTATCCCATACCAAAAAGCTAATAACATTCATAAGTTAATGAAAAGTATAAGTTTCGGAATGTATGTGACTAATGCGATGTATAAGTTTTTTCTTATACATATCATTAAGAGCCTACTTTGGCAAAAAGGTATTAGAAATATTAATAATAAATAACATTAATTTTTCTTACGTGTACATCTGAATCCGGTAGTTTTCTTCCCTAATTTGGCGTTTTCCTCCGGCTTACTCCATACTACACAGCATATATACAGCAGAATTGTGGCCACTTTCCTTTTTTACCTGTAGCCATGTTGCACGTATTTAGCACACGGTTCACCACGAACACATTCAATTGAATCGATTGAACGCCTTTGTTTGAGGAGAACGCGGTGTAGTTCATCGCGAAGCAGGTCAATTTCATTGGGCCCAAGTTGGTCCTGTTGGTTTATCCTCCAAATGCTGTATGTACGCACACAATACTGACGGCATGGTTTGCAGCAGCAAATGGAGAATAGTATCTCGTTCAAACCTGAACTCCCGTACAGAATGCACAAGGTTGTGATTGGAAATTCTCCAGGCATGATTGGACACGTACGACTTACTTCCGTCGAGACGTTGTTCTCCCAGAAGTCAGTTGCACGCTTGGGATCTCCGGTACAGTTGTCCTCCAGTCTGTCTTGTTGAAACTCTTCGTTATACCGTTAATATTTTCAGGACATGCGGTCGAATATATGAAGCTGCCTTCCTATAGTGATTGTTCATTCAATGTCTTCAATCTTGCTTCTAATAGAACCTTGATTTTCAGCACTGGCTAGGCGGTGTCGGAGATTTGTTTAGTAGCAGTGCTGCAATTCGAATCCGGTAACTGATCCTCATCAATGACCAACTCCTTTTCCGTCTATCCGCTGGTATCCAAGACTGACGAAGTTTCTGGAAGTGACAGAGCCCAGTCCGACTCCTTGCAATCAACGCAAGATTGAGCTTGAGATTCTGCAATATAGATTTGCAAAGTTCTG
The DNA here is from genome assembly GCF_024139115.2 of Armigeres subalbatus. Classification (NCBI taxonomy): domain Eukaryota; kingdom Metazoa; phylum Arthropoda; class Insecta; order Diptera; family Culicidae; genus Armigeres; species Armigeres subalbatus. Next base: position 51,760 of record NW_026942489.1, read on the forward strand.
AATCTACTCTGTTTTCCTAACTCATGATACTTACATCATCTGCAATGTATTCACTGGGAGGATTTTCAATGTTCTCGTACCGTCATCCGGAAATGTGGCCAACGACCACTAGCTGGGTGTGCTTCAGTTCCGAAATTTCATTGATGATGGTCGATTTCGATTGTTTTTACTTTTACACGCTTGACATTTCATGTATGAAGGCTCAGCTGTCAAAATAGGAAATCGTGAAGAAGGGTGCCCAGACGTGCCGAAAGTGTGCCGAAAAGTGCCGGCGGCACATTGTGCCGAGTGGTTTACCCCTTGAGGGGGCCGGGATTTTGATTTTCCGTGTCCAAATCCCGAAAACATCGCATATGCAAAAATACATGGGGAAAAAATCCGCGGACCAAATTCCCGAGGTGTAAGGTGGCCTTTAGCCAGATTTTCCAGAGCAAGAAAATTTATTTTAAAATATTAATATATATATATATATGTATTAAATTAATGGGATTCAACCGTATAACGAAAGTCGTACTCCGGATAGATTAAATTAAACGAAAACAAATTATTAAAAAGAAGTAAAAAATCTACATTTCCTGTCGTTTAATTACAGTTCCGAAAAATATGGATTAATTTTTTTTTAGAGTTCCTTCGTAGATTTATTAATCAAACATTGTACTATACTTGTTTTTACCTTAGATAGCAGGTGAACTTCACTTTTTTCATTTATTTGGCAGGGTTGCATGTTCCACACATCTTCTGCCCTCCCGGTCACTCAACAATAAAATATCCCTTCTTTTTTATTCATAAATTAATAAGTGCAAATTAATATAAAATCAGTTCACTATTTACCGATAATTGAAATTGAAAAATGTTGCGGCCTTTCGAAACATGCATGAACATGTCCGTTTTTATTGAAATAATGACATATGGAGGATCGTCTGAATCGTCTGAATGCATACTCAAATTCGTTTGAAGTAATTCATAACATGTTTTAGATAAACATATGACATCGTGGTGTATCAATTATACAATTTGCTATAAACATAGTCATTTGAACTGAGTTTGTGAAGAACATCTCAGTGATGTGAAATACATCAGACTTGATGGTGTAATTTGGAATGAAATATCAACATTCTGAAACACACGAGTCGAACGTGTATTTGTTATGGTTATTCATGGATGTGCATATCATATGGTAGTGTATCAATAATGAATTTGGATGTATACAATGACATTTGAACTGAGGATGTCAATAACATCGTAGTGATGTGGATTGCACTAGAATTGATGGTGTAAGCTGATTGAAAATATCCATATTCCGAAAAACATGAATCGAACGTGTATTTTTTTATCAGTGTATCATTGATAGTATACTTTTTAATCTATGATTCGTATAACATTAAAGAATGTCGAAAATGCTTAATTGGGTCCTAAAGCCCTACCTCGGTTATGGTTGCAAACGATAGTGCATCGATTAAGAATACTTGAACCGTTGTTATAAAAATTCTGGTAAAATTCTAAATCAGTAAAAATAATACTTTTGTGTTTAAGACATTTTAAGGCAAATTTTGGGCTGTGCAACATTTCAGAACGAATGAACCATCAGCCCAAAACGTCAGTCCCATATATTAACTGTCAAAGGTTGAGTCAAGTGCCCTGCGGTGTTTTGCTAGTGCGTTTGAATGCGTACGTCAAACAAGACCGAAAATGTCGAGGAAGCATTTTTCATCAATTTTTCAATTTCAAATTAAACAATGTTCTTTTCGATTTTTGGGTCGAAAGAAAAACTGACACGTTCAGGATAATTACCTTCATCGTTCCCTGAAAGAAAATCGAATATCGATTCTTCATTTTAGGACCCAATTTCAAATCTATTTCAGATTTGTTCTATTTCTGAGTGTACGCCGACAATATAAGCGAGCGCAATTTTTAAACAACCCTCCAAATTTTAGTACATATGCATGCAAGGGTCAAAATGTCAAACCGTTTGGCAATTCAAAAGATTGTAAACATTTTTCCACCGGTAGTAATCGCGTTTTATATTAAAAAATAAATTTATTTGCTATTTAATCATATTTTACGAGAGCCTATTGGTTTCATCAGGTTCCATACGCCGCCTGGACGAGTTATTGGTTCGAAATCAAATTATCTATTTTTTCTTCCTATGAATTGATTTGAATTTATCAAAATGAGGTACATGCCGCCTGCACAAGCACTATTGAATCACTTTATTAAATTGAGATACGTTTCGTTAATATTGCTCGCATTTTTAGGATAAGCGTTGACGGTTTGCTAGTGTACTTCCCGTACGAGTACATCTATCCGGAACAGTACGCCTACATGTTGGAACTAAAGCGAACCTTCGACGCGAAGGGTCACTGCCTGCTGGAGATGCCCTCGGGAACGGGCAAAACCACCACATTACTATCCCTGATCGTGGCGTACATCATGGAAAATCCACATATCGTCCGGAAGCTGATCTACTGTTCCCGTACGGTGCCGGAGATCGAGAAGGTCATTGCCGAGTTGAAACATCTGATGAACTATTACGAGAAGCAGACCGGCGTGATGCCGAACATCACCGGGCTGGTGTTGAGCTCGCGGAAGAATATGTGCATCCACGGGGAGGTCAGCAAGGAACGGGACGGAAAAATTGTCGATGCCAAGTGCTACGGAATGACGGCAAGCTACGTGCGGGAGCGGGCGGCCGCTGATGAATCGGTTGCGGTTTGTCAGTACTACGAGGGATTTCAGGCGGAGGGCAAAGAGAGCGCACTGCCGCCGGGGGTTTATTCGATTGATGATCTGAAGGACTTCGGTCGCGAGCGCAATTGGTGTCCGTACTTTTTGTCCAGATTTGCGGTGAGTGACGAAATGTTGGGAAAAAATGAAGGTTTTGATGGGAGGAAGTGCCCCGTTTCAGATCAATCAAGCACACGTGGTCGTATACAGTTATCATTATTTGTTGGATCCAAAAATTGCCGAAGTTGTGTCGAAGGAGCTGGCCAAGGAATCTGTCGTTGTTTGTGACGAGGCTCACAATATTGGTAGCGTTAGATAGAAAACCTAAATGGATCATATTAAAACTATTGTAATTTTATTTTCTAGACAACGTATGTGTAGATTCAATGAGTGTTAAAATAAATCGTCGGTTAATTGAAAAGAGCACAACCGGAGTGCATACGCTGGAGAAATACGTATCAGAGTAAGATTTATCCACTTTAATAATTAGATTATTATTCTCTATTTGAACTTTTGCTTACGATTTTAGAATGAAAGAAGATGATCGTAGACGATTGAACGATGAGTACCTTCGTCTGGTACAAGGATTGAAAGATGCATCATTTGCACGGGAAACGGATATGGTTCTTGCTAATCCGGTGCTCCCATCCGAGATTCTCAAGGAAGTTGTTCCCGGTAATATACGTAACGCGGATCACTTTTTAAGTTTTCTAAAGCGTTTCATCGAATATATTAAATCTCGGCTGCGAGTGCAGCATGTGGTACAGGAAAGCCCGGCAGGATTTCTTAAAGACGTACAGCAGAAAGTCTGTATCGAACGCAAACCACTTCGTTTCTGTGCTGAACGGCTATCCTCACTGCTTCGGACGCTGGAAATTACAGATCTTACCGAATTTGGTCCCTTGACGGTGATCACTTCGTTTGCGACGCTAGTTTCAACTTATACGAAAGGTTTCACGATCATCATTGAACCGTTCGATGATAAAACCCCAACGGTTTCCAATCCGATTATGCACCTGAGCTGTATGGATTCCTCGATAGCGATGAAGCCGATTTTCCAGCGCTTCCAAAGTGTGGTGATTACGTCGGGAACATTGTCGCCAATGGATATGTATCCGAAAATATTAGATTTCGAACCAGTGGTGATGAGTTCCCTTACGATAAACCTGGCCAGGCCTTGTCTGTTACCAATGGTGAGGTTTATTGAAGGAGGAAAACAGTTTCGTTTTATTTGTATTCATTTTGCAGATTGTCTCCAGAGGAAACGATCAAGTGGCCATCTCTTCCAAGTTTGAGACCCGTGAAGATACTGCCGTAACGCGGAATTACGGTCAGTTGCTGGTGGAAACGGCCAAAACTGTCCCCGATGGAATCGTGTGCTTCTTCACGTCCTACTTGTATCTGGAATCGGTGGTGGCCTCCTGGTACGATCAGGGCATCATCGATACGCTGCTCCGATACAAGCTGCTGTTCATTGAAACTCAGGACAACGCCGAAACTTCGTACGCATTGATGAATTACGTCAAGGCGTGCGAGTGCGGACGGGGTGCAGTGTTGCTGGCCGTCGCCCGAGGGCGCGTTTCGGAGGGTGTCGATTTCGATCACCACCTGGGACGGGCGGTGCTGATGTTCGGCATTCCCTATGTGTACACGCAGTCCAGGATCCTGAAGGCGCGCTTGGACTACCTGCGGGATCAGTTCCAGATCCGGGAGAACGACTTTCTCACGTTTGATGCTTTGCGACATGCAGCGCAGTGCGTGGGTCGCGCAATTCGGTAATTGGAGATTCATGGTTAATGTTGACACGCCTTTAAAAAAACAAATATTTTGCGTCTATTATCAGTGATCTTAAATGTTTAAATCAGTAATCTCTACAAGAATAATTTATATTTCTATCTTGCAGAGGTAAAACCGATTACGGCATAATGATCTTTGCCGATAAGCGCTTCGGTCGACAGGATAAGCGAGGCAAACTGCCCAAATGGATTCAGGAACATCTAACCGATAATCTGACCAATCTTAGCACAGAAGAGGCGATGCAGGTACTACCAAACTCGAGTCACAGACTCTTCATTGTTCACAATTCTGACATTTTCTCGCACACAGCTCGCCAAACGATGGCTCCGTCAGATGGCACAGCCGTTTACTCGCGAGGACCAACTGGGTGTTTCGCTGCTAACGCTTGAACAGCTGCAAAGTATAGAGAAGGAAAAGTTGGAGAAGCAAGCCCAAGGCAAAAAATAAACATCTCTTACTTTTGTTCTTCTATCTTTTATTTTTTTTCATCGACATCTTTGATTATCTTTTTCGCCTCAGATAGTTAAACACCGAGATTGAAGTTTCCTTTCAAAATAAATTTTAGTTCAGCCTATTATTTGTAAATGGTTTTGTTGCTACATTTGCTCGATGTCTCGGCTATCGATTTCCTTACTCCTTAGGTGAATACAAGTAAAATAAATTCTTTCTTTAAGCCTGGGTTCAAATCTGTATCTGCTTCTACATTGGATTTAATTCACACATCACTCGAAGCCAATTCGGAACGGTAGAAATGTGTAATACTATTGATTTTGATACAATAAAGGAAAACTGATAATCAAACAACTGTAAACTGAACTGAGTGATGGTGATCTATAGATGAAGCTACTACACAGAAATTTCAGGTTTTGCTAAGTATTTAATATATGTAAAAAAATTCACATGTAAGGGCGAACCTAACAAACATAAGTGGCACCATATTTGCCCAACATTTGCGTTTTTCAGTCTCGTACTTGTTTAAGAATTGTAGCATCCGTTTGGTTTTCTCCATTCGGGAAGACGTATCTTCGTGTTCCTATAAAAATAAAGAAGAGGTAAAAAGTCGTTCCAATCTGTTTTCCACGTTTGACATTAGTTATCTTTCAATTATCTTCATAATTGTTTTTCCAGATGGTCAAAGGAACCAACGTTTCTCAGTTTTATTGGAACCCGACATTTTCTCACCTCAGCAATATCATTTTTTACTTGCATCGTGGATGCTGGATGCACTTGGATGCAACTGACAAAAATACAATTTACCGTAGAGAGCTTTAAAATGAGAGGTTGTTGGTTCAAGTTGCGTGGATTGCTTTACAATTATTTGAGTAGAGGGACGTGAGATGAGTCAATTTTGATTATCCTCTTCCCTCTTGCGAGTTGAGCATGTCATTCGAATGAGAACACCTCATCCGAGTAATCTTCCCATCATCAATTTGTCGAAACTATAAAGCCTGATGCGAAAGCGGAATTCATAAACATATATGAAAATTGCATTACCCACCTTTGTCCTACTTCATGAGATCGATCGTCACCAGCACCAGACAGCCCAGCGTCCAACTGAGGATCAGCAACAGCCAAAAGTTGCCCTTGAAGGGACTGCGGAAATCGTTGGCAATTCCGCGCCCGATTATGTTCTCGCAAGCACGTCGCGCCGAGAACACCAGAAAAACCGGAATCAAATACTGTATGCCGGTTCCGGCGTAGCACCCGGTGAAGCCCACCAACGAGATAACACTCTCGGTGAAGAAGCACACCACGATCGGCGGCACGATGGCCAACAGTGGGAAGAACACCTGCCGCAGGAAAAAGTTATACGACTCGACTTGGGTCGTATCGAGGAAGAGCGTCTGCAGGTTGCTCCGTAGCGTGATGGCAATGATGGGAAAGCTGGTAGACAGGGTGAACACCGGGAACAGTGCTAGGAAGTACTCGATGCCCTTCAGGAAGATGCTATCCTGATCGGAGTTGGGCACAAAGTTTAGCGTGTACAGATCCTTGATGTCGCTGAATGCGAAAATTCCCGTCAGTGCCAACGACAGATAGAATGTACAGATCAGTACGTAATCCATTGATATGAGCGACTTGATGCGACGCTTGTTCGAGATCGGAGTCAGCAGACTGGGCAGTGAGTGGTGGCACATAAACGAATAAATACAGGTTCCAATGAGATACGGTATGCCGTTTACGTCAACTCGTTTCGGGACAATCGGTTCATCGGTTTGTTGTGCGAATATTCGATGGATGGCAATGCTGATCATAACGGAGAACGCCAACCAACGGAACATGACTGTCACTAGCTGCAAGTACTTGGTTTTCTGGACATTGAAGAAGACAAACGGCCCGAGGATGCCAATGAACACCATCAGGCACAATCTGTAGATATCAAAGCGGGAAAAAAGGCTGTCTTCCCAGCAGGGCAGATTAAAGTCGTCGCTGTCCGTCGCATTGGATGAATGATTGTAGGCACTAGAATTCAAATTTTAAGAAAAAGATTTTAGGGTTTTGTAACAAGAAATTTTTTTGGTAGTCAACATGAACACCAGAGAAGCATTGCTGATGCAAACCGCTACTCACATTAAAATATCGCGAACTTGCTATGTAGGTACTTACCACAAAACATCTCTCAAGCTTTTTGCCACCGCAGCAGAATAAATGCTTAAGTCCCCGTATAAGTAAACTGCCAAGCAAAAGTAGAACAAGAACCGCCCTACCCGCCCGAAGAACAAGTTGGCCATCTCGCCCAACTCAATCTTTTTCGACAGACTATAGTACTGATTCCGGCAATACATTATATTCAACGGGGTCTGCTCGATACTGGCGTCAGTTATATCGCCATCATCTCCTCCGGATGCCGCCACCAGCGGTTCAACTTCATTAACGTCCTCCCCCCTGTGCTCCTCCACGCGATCCCGCTTGATGAACTGCAGATGTCTCCAGTTTTGGATGGCATTGGCGCAGGCCATCGTTTCGATAACGAAGGTCACCGTCATGTAGCTGGCGAAGGCCAACACAACGATCAGGATCGATCCGAGCAGCCATCCTGCGTGTCCGAAGGCGGACGGAAGGGTCAGCGCTCCAGTTCCGACGATTAAGTTGAAGATGAATATGAAACCGATCTGCGGGCATACATAAATTTTATTATATTCTCGCTCAAAGCATAACGATGAATCACACCACAAGATGCTTCATTTGCTGATTGTGCCTTGTTTATGCGCAACGACAGCAGAAAGACTTGTAAAATGATGGTCCACTTACCCAAGTCGGATATTCTTCTTGTGCAAAGCGAATAGGCATATCATTGAATAATGGCTTCACTCACCGGAAACAGTGTGCTTCTGATGAATCAACTAGTAAAAATTTTGTGCTGTTATTTTGTTCGATAAAAAGTAATTAAAAACAAAATTATTTATTATTCTTTTTCCAATTGCTTCTTACAAATAAAAACGAAAGCGATCATCACTGAATGCTGATGATGATTAATGATTGATATGAATCGAAAAACAAAGGCAGCTGTCAGATTTGTCGGACTGAAAGGGAGGGTCAATCCAAAGTTACGTACCAGCGGAGAAGTACTGACGTACACGTAAAAAAAAAATATTCCTTAGGTATTTAATTAATAAAATATTTCTAGACGAACATTTCATTTGGGCCAATCTGATTTTACCTTGAACTGAGTAATCTAGAGATGAAAATTCGAATTCAAAAATTAAATCCCTATTTCAACAGAAATGCAATATACCAGTTATCAAATGGTTTTTAAACGTAAAAACAGTCTTACAATTCGAAAAAGATGTTTGTTCTGCATTTTTCGTCAATTGCACATGGTTTACATGCAGTTTTGTTACATAGGACCTATTGCTTTTGATTTTTTTAGTTAGGACTAGTCAGATAGGACATTGTGTCAAGACGACTGTTACTTTGGACTATAGTTTAAAATCATGATATTAATGGTTTTTGCATGTAATAAATGTATTTTAAGCGTTATTCATTAAAAAATTCGACACAATAGATTGTTGCATAGGTTGGCGCATGGGGGTTTTAGCCAAAATGTATTAATAAAATCTCTTCTACCATTTGTTCGTTAGGGAAATTGATTCGATTTTTAGAACAAAGCCAGTAGTGATGGTATTGCAGAAACCATCCGCTATTAACTATAAAATATACGTAAACTTCAATTACACTTATGATATATTGGTAATATGTGTGTCATCATCTTGTACCATACTGGTACAACGTTGAGTACTATGGCACAATATGTATTAGGGTATTCCACAGTTCTTGCACCACAAATGTGTCTTTAGTATTTGCGGATGTTATTAGATAATATTATGTAAAACCTGTAGGAATGAAAAGAAATGAATATAACAATAATAAATTACTATTAATATGCAAAGCACAACAATATCAAAGCTTGTCATAAGACGAGTTTGTACAATCCCATTTAATTCCACCACTTTATTGTACCTTGGACAAACATAGCATTGCGGGAAGTGCGTAATTGGATGTGACAAAAGTCGTTAAGCGTTCCATAACTGTGGGGGAGTGTATGATTTAAAAGTTTTTACATGCCTGCCATTGCATGAGGTATGTATTTTACGCCCCAAGACATTTTACTCCGTTGCTCACAAGGCTTAGACTGGCTAGTAGTTACCTATAGCTATACATTCGCTTTCAATTTCTTTCTCATCCTTGAATTTGTGATATTTTGGAAGCCATGCCTCACGAATGAGGGAACGAATATTGGTTTAAGAAATAAAATCTGAATGAGCTACTGCAACGTTATACGTTTTATTTCTTCTCAAGTTTGTATATCACACTTCCTCATGACCGCTATGCCGCCAGTGAATGGTAGTGTAGTTTGACCGATGACTGTTGTTCTTCGGACATCATGGACCTGCCTAGTATGTGATAGTGTTTGGGTACAGAAGGCAAAACAAATAATTATTGCGCCAAATGTTGAGGATTTCATACCTATATTGTTTATACCGTGCAAATTGAACGACTGCGGTAGGCTGTACAGGTAGCCAGAATCTCGGGCAGAACCCGGTTAACATGGTTCCCAATAGTGAACCTACTGGTTCAAGAAAGTAAGCGGCAACAACGTGGATTGATCTTGTGGAAGATGATTAGATGCCCCTCCGTAGATTGTGTGGTTGGCGACGTGAAGGCATGGATCAAGTACCGGAATGGAGACAATTTTTATGTGCTGTACAGGCATTTTTCCCTTAGCTTATTTAGTAATTTCTTTACTCGCTCTTTTCCGGTCTAGTTTCGGCTTCCACCACAAAGGCCCGGGTTGATTTCCATCCAATGGTCAATTTGCGTTAGGTTCCTGTCGTCATTTTGCGTTTACTAGTTACCTATTTACTTTGTCGTCGGCGTTCTTATCCTTATCCTTACCAGGATATACCAAACCTCCGTATATCCTGAGCATTTCACGTAGAAGCTGGGGAGCCTGGACATCGCGAACGATTCTGAGCCGGATTTGATTGTGCATCTCCTGGAAAATGCAAGAGCTTAGAGAAAAAGTAAAATTGTATTCACATTCCATACTCACCTTAGAATTCTATTCTACCACATCATGTCTTGCACAAAATCAAATAAACTATTTTGAATACAAATTATTAGATTCGCATGCATAAATCACTTAAATTAATGAAAATAAATGAAGGTCCAATCTGATTTTTGGCAATGTTTACAAAAATATCAGATTGGACTGTCACATTGCAAAATGGCCAGACTGCAGATTTGTGCGATATTGTCGATAATGCAGATTGGTCGTTTTGCACTATCAACATTTTTTAGCCAAAAAAAATTAAAATTACCTGAATTCGAAATGAACGTAAAGTTTGAAAGGTAATCAATGTGAATACACTAATTACTCGATTTGTTTACATTTGTTAGATAGGACCATATGAAATATTCATCTAGATTTCATATAATTAAATTAAATCATGGGGCCCTGCCCTCCTTAACCGTGAGGTAAGACGCGCGGCTACAAAGCAAGACCATGCTGAGGGTGGCTGGGTTCGATTCCCGGTGTCGGTCTAGGCAATTTTCGGATTGGAAATAAGTCATTTTATGAGACAGATTCGATCAGCTGATCGAAATTTTGAGTGAACGGCTCGGTCTTTGTTTTGGTAAATTTGCATGCAAACCATCATCATCATTAATTCATTCCATTTTCGCAAATGTTCCTTGTAAAAAGTAAATATTATAGTGTTAGGTCTCCTGTCATTTGAGCTTTCTATAAAATAGCTTATTTTCTCGACTTCCCTGGGCATAAAAGTATCATCGTGCTAGCCTCATGATATACGAATGCAAAAATGGTAACCTGGCTTAGAAACCTCGCAGTTAATAACTGTGGAAGTGCTTAATGAACACTAAGCTGCGAGGTGGCTTCCGAACCGAACTTGTTTCCGAAGTTTTATCTGTCAAACTAAATGATGCATTGTATCCAGCTTTCCACGCTAGCCATAATGGCGGCTGCTATAAACAATTCTGACAGTAACTGCTTCCGACGCTGATCTGTTATTGGCGCCTTATGGACGCTGAAGTAGTTTCTTAGCAACCATTTTGTTGTTTATTTACTTGCATATAGCAGAAAAAACATCTATGAAAAAGTTCACCAGAGTTTAAGCATAACCATTTTTTCCGTTTTCAGGGCATTTTAATGTTTAAAAAGCAAAATCAACGATGAATATTGAATCCTTATCAGGCCAATGGTCATGGATTACGGACGTTTGCGCCATAATAGGTACTAGGCCAATTAGTGATTTTTATTATCGTTGATGTTCATCGGACATGGACACTTGGCTCTCGCGTTCATCTCTGGTCAAACAGTCGGTAAAAGTGACGTCTTTGAACCGATGGTGATTGCTCCAGAAACCAATGGTTCTCTGTCGCTTAATATCGCGGCCAATTTGTACCTATGTTGTGGCTTTATCACAGTCGTGATTACATCAAACGAAAAAAAAACTTATTTTTTTATACTACAATTAATTCTATACTTCAGAGTGAATTTCCAAACATCTAATCTGTTTCCGAAGTAGGTATACCTAGACTCTTAACCAACAGACTTTAATAAAATTTAATGATCTGACAAAGTTGAATCGAAGTACGTCGAGGTGCAATATTTCAAAATTTGTTAATACCATAAGGAAATGTGTATGGAAAACGTTTCGTGACAAGTTTTCAAAACATAGAACAGAAGTTTTCAATGGAGCTATTCATTTTAAACTTAATAAGCTTAATAAGTCTATTTTGCTTTTTTATCACGTAGATGGGATAATGAATATAAAGAATTGATTTCAACAAACAAGCCTGAAACCCAAATAGTAGTGAAATAGATTTTTTCCATTTCAAAAGCTTTACATTTTTGTGCTTATTCTAAATCTCGCACGAGGTGAGGTGAGGCGTCTTGAATGAAGCGGAAATTATCTTTGCCTCCCATTTGAATTACACGGTCGCCTCACGTGAGATGAGTTGAAATCGACAATTCTCGAGCCATAGAAGTAGACCAGACTTGAATATCTCACATGAGAAGTTATAATAGTATTTGAACGATGCTTTTTTTATAAATGATCGCAGCTTAACTTATTCCTGGTACTGATTCTCACTTCATTCAACCACAGATAACAGATGTTGAGGCTGGCATCCCATACGTGTGTAAACATCCGCAACCGTTAATTCAAATGTATTTTAAATTGGAACCGCGTTTGGCAATCGATTGGAGATGGCGCAAAGATCATTGTTATTGAAAACGTTGAAAACGCAGCCCGATTGCGGCTGTCAAATGCATTGGCTGCGTTCGACGGTTGTAATTCAGCTGCATCCTTAGGTACTGCCGCAATCAGTTGAGTAGATGGCAGTAGTGGGCCAACGTATATCAATTCAAAAGTTTACACAGGATTTTCAATAAAATTTGTTCTAGCATCAATGTCTGTTATCTGTGATTCAACTTATCTTCATGCATCTTTAGGCGAATCCAGCGCACTACTTCCGAAGTTTGGTTATTTGCCTGTATCTGGAGAAAACCCCAAGGTCTGTATAAAAAGCGTTCTAGATTTATTCCGGTTAGACAATATGAACTCTATTTTAAGAAAATCATAAATAATCGAAGTTCCCATACACTAAATCACCGATTTGAGTGAAAAGTACCTAAACTTAAAAACTTTTTTCTAGCTGTGCATAAAAATTAACTCCGACAAAAGCTTAATGAGACGTTGAAGAAAAATGAGAAAAATCGATTTTCACATCACTCCTAAACTTTTAAAGCTTTCCTCCCACCAAAACAAAAACAAAGCCAAGTGAAAAGCCGGCCCACTCCATTTAAATCACTTCAATCGAACGCAACAGTTGCTATGGTTACTGGTAGTGAAGTTGATTTTGTGATATGATAATAATATAATAAGTTGCGTTCTCAGAGGATTTTTAAGGCTATCTAAACAGTGGTTAAATAATTAGTGTATCGTTTGTGCAAATTTGAGAAAATGATCCAAACCGACATGAAAACTTTTACGGAAGTATTTTGCGCCAACATTCAGAGTGAAGAACGTATGGTGCGACAACGAGCGCTGAAGGATTTTCTCGAGTTTGTTCACCGCGAGCTGAAACCGGACGACGCCCCTGCCGTTTTTACGGGAAGCTATCTGCATATTTTTCGCTGCTATTCCGATCGATTTGAGATTATCCGCAACTTAGCAATAACGTTGATAGGAGAATTGCTGGAAAAATTGCCGACGAATGATTTCTATCTTGAGTACATCATCCCCGTGATAGTGCGTCGAATTGGCAAGGCGGAAACCATAGAGGAGAGTGAGGAAATCAGGCTACATCTTTTGGAGCAACTGGAAGTAATCATTCGCAAGTATGCTGACCCGGATGGAAGCGCAGGCGACCCGTTGTTGAAATCGTATGACAATATAATTGACATACTGGTGAAAACTTTGAAGGATCCCTATCCGGCTGCGCAGAAACAGAGCTGTGACTTGGTGAAACTGCTGGCAGAATCAACACCCAGTATGCACTACCGAGCGGAAGCGCTTGTGACGCCCGCCACAGGGGTGCTAAGGCATCGTCACTCGGCCAATAGGATTGCGGCCATCGAAGCGTTGGGTATATTGGCGCTGAACATACACTCGAACGCGGAAAAGGTGGTGCAAATTATTGTGGATATTTCGCCGTTGTTGATGGATAGTGTTCCCTTCGTTAGGCGAGCCTGTGGTCGTGTGGGATGTTTGATGCTTCTGAAACTGCGCGATCGATATTCTTTTTTCTATCGCATTTTGCCACTGGTATTAAATTGGTAAGTAGCAGGGGCGTCGCGTGATCAATAATTCTTCAAACTGTGCACCGTTTGATTGATGTTAAATATTTCGAGAAAAACGCGTATAAAAGGGACCTGAAATGACATATCCAATATAAATGATTCATCTTCAAGCGTGTTTCCCATATGTTTCGTCTATCTGCTTCTAAGCTACAACCCATTTTTTTTATTTAAGTGAAGAACTGATCACTGTATCAAAATTCACAAAAATGAAGTAAAACAAATCGAATTAAACTAGAATTAAAGTGACAGTTCGTTAAATTAAAAAAAAAACTTTACAATAAAAGCTTTACAATATGATAGATATAAGGAACCTATCTATCTATTCAATGGAACGGTATCTACTAAATTTAAAAGAATTTTAAAGGTATTTCGTAGAATGAGACAAGTCTTAATTAATATATGGTATCCAGAAAAATGAAATTTATTAAGAATGATTAGATGGTTAATACACATTTGTAATTAGCACTTATCACAAACATGGGGTCTGTACAATGAAGTTAATAATTTAAACGTTCTTTAATTATGCCCCTGTATGAGGTGAACCGGTCAAGGGCCGAAAACCTCATTAATAAAGATAATTAAAAAAAAATCTTTAATTATTAAATATTCTATTTTTAGCTCATTCATTTGATGAATAATTTTCTTTCGGAAGGGCTGTTCTCATACCACGTGGACAGAAGTCAAATAGTTTTAGATGTGTACTACCTTTCCATCAGCGTACATAATTGTAGTGATAGCAATAGGGTTATTAAAAAAATTAAGAAAATTAAGTTAAACAAAAAAAATATTATTATTTAAATGTACTGACAAAAAAAAAAGTACATACAAGGCACTTATTATAAATCTGCCCATATCACAAATTCTTGAACATGCGATGTAACCAAGTTATGAAAGCTCAATGCGTATTATTACGGAGAAAAAAAATTTGGATAGCTCCGCGGAAATAACGCGCAATGAGCAATCCCCGCAAGGAGGAAATGTAACAAAGAATGCCTTGATTTCAATTCTTGTTTTAAAAATACATGATTGACAAGTTTGGTTTGATTTTTCTGCATTTGAGCATATTGTTGTTCCTAGGAGGTTTGGCGTGAAGTTCGGAAAGCTTTGCGTTTACCCAATCTAACTAAACGAACAATAGAAAAATTGGAGCTTGTAATTCAGCATGAGGGTTGCCGATGTATAGCAAATATCAAAATGACCAACTAATACGGCATGGGTTGGAACTGGCTGCATTGAAATAAGTCTAATCCGTATGCAATTTTTACAACATAATTATTCTAACATTATTCTACCAAATAACCTTCAAATTAAAAAAAGCCCCAAAAACACAGTTAAGCGACAGTGTCACTAGTTCATCTTTCTTTCCCTCCTGTCGATCCACATAGCTCGTAGTTCTTATTCTCATGGCGATAGGACATGCCTACCGGACTGACGTAGAATATTGAGCTATTATATGAGAGAAAACTATATTTAGGGTCTGTCTCATTTGGAGAATTAAACTTAAAAGTGACAGTTCGAAAATTAAAAAATCACCCCGTTATAAGAATGGCTGGTGCTACCCAGCAATCCCAATAGGACATCGATGGAAAATGATTCGATATCTGTCAAAAGTAATCTTGCTCTGCGAGCAGGGTTATTTGGTAATTATTGAGATGTCACTTTTAAGTTTAATTTCAGTTTAATTATCCAATTGAGACAGAGCCTTAAAAGCAGAAGGAATTGAATTAATGCTTAGCATTTCCTAAATTATTCGCATTTCCAAAGTGGATCAACTTCGTGTAGTTGTAACACTGAATGACACATTGAAAGTAAACATTGTTACGTTGGGCAAAGCTGTCTATGATCATTTACCAGGGAAATATCCGCTCAATGCGGTTTGGATTTTCCACTAATCCAAATTTTTCTTGCAATGCGTAATACTGATAATTCGCCATAAAGTAGGCAATTATATTGCACCTAATGAACTTGAAGGCATTAGTGGTAAAATATGGCAACAGGGTATGAATGCCACGAATGGAGTGTTAACTCATCACTAGCGAACCATGTCTCATATGTCCATAGATATGAGTAAAATGGTTCAAATGATTCGAATTTTTGGCCGATGTGTTGAAGCACATCTAGAGATGTCGTAAAATTCCGATTAATCGATTAGTAACTAATCGATTACTCTCAATCCTCGTCGATTACTGAATCGATTAATCATTGGATAGTAATCGATACAAAATTATTCGATTATCACAACGATGAATCGATTAATCGAGGAAATCAATCCAATTGCGACATCCTTATGATGTCGTAAAATCCTGATTAATCGATTAGTAACTAATCGATTACTCTCGATTCCTCTCGATTATTGAATCGATTAATCGTTTGGTAATAATCGATTCAAAATTAATCGATTATCACAACGATGAATCGATTAATCGAAGTAATCGATTAATTTGCGACATCTCTAAGCACATCCAGCAGCGGGACCATCGACGGGCCAAGGCGGCCCATCCCAGGATCCACAGGAGTGGATCCGAAGGAGTTCCCGATGACATTCCGATGGTGAGTAAGCGGGTGGCACCGCCCTCTGCCAATATCGGAATGTCTCATCGGAGGTAGCAGCGAGCATCCGCTCCGATGCCGAGTAGTGGGTGGCGCCCTACTCGGCTAATCGAGCGCGATGAACATCAACAACATTTATGTTGTTGATGCAACGGTTAGTGACAAGGACCGGTCACGACAATGATGAACATTCTTCATACCCCTCTACCGCCTAGTTGTCGACATTGAATACGAGTAGCTCCTAAATATTTTGGATATTGAATTTCACGAAAAATCCATCATAAGCCAATTTCCCAATCAATATGAAATGCGCTTTTGATCCTATTATTCAAAGCCGGACTTTCGCCATGGGGCGCTTTGAGAGAGCCTCTTTTCTCTTTCTATTTTGTTCTGATCGCGCGCTCTTCACCCAATCGCGCATGCGCTGTTTGAAGCGGTATGTACCTACTCGGTAAGCACCAAACCGATGTGCTTTTCTACACCAGCACCAAACAATGCACTGCCAACGGTGAACGCTTTGACTACCTATAGGGTAAATCACTACTTGGGCCTATGGACCCGGTTTCCGGCTCACTGCACAGAAAACTAATGATTTATACTGTTCACTATAAAAAAAATACACGCGAGGACCGTGTGTTCTACACATGAATTTGCGCATGTTGTCAATACAAATCAATATCACGTGTAAAATACATGACATGGCTCATTCAAAACTGAGCATCTTTTTATAAACAAACCACACGGCATTAACGTGTAAAGCAAATCGAATTCGGTTGCTCGACTTGTCACAGTCGCTTGTTTGATGTATGATATCTAAGAACAATTGTGTTGATTTTCATTTGAATTGTGAGTGAATTTCGTGTTTTCTTTCACATTTTAAGAGAGAAAATTCTCTCTGTTTTCATTTTGTTTCGTAGTTGACAGTCATGCTCTTTCTGTCGCAGCAGGGTCGAATGCATGTTAGATGGAAATCTTCTGAGCGCTGAAGAATAACTCGGATTGTGATGGTTTTGTGGAAAGCATTTTATATGATGAAAAATAATGATGATAATTATTTATTCTCCACTTATTCAACATGAATTGTTTAAAAAACAGATGCTCTCTAGAATTAACATGAAGTATTTAACTTAAACCTAGATTTAATAGAACAAATCGAATAAATTTTCAAAGTTCAAGGGCCAATGCGGAAGACAATTTAAAACGTAAGAATGGTTGTAAAACGAATATATTTGATGAATAAACATGATTTCATAAATTGTTTCAATTCTGCTCCTTGAATGGCTTAATATACTTTGGATTTCAACATTTTTCACGTGGGACAACTGTACGATTTGAATGGGATGTACAGGGGTTAGACAAAAAGGTTGAGATAGGTAAAATTATGTCGAAATTCAAATCAGTATAACTTTGCGTAGCATAATCCGTTTTTGATAAAACTGGGACCATCAGAAGCGGACACTCTTCTAGTATACTATCCTCCTGCAAAACCTGAGATTGGTCCTTGGCCACCGGAGATGTTCCGGGTTTTCCGAGGGTATGTTCAAGATGCCTTTTTTCAACTGCTTGTCATTTTATATGACGTTTCCTTTCATCATGTTTTATGCTTTATCCGAAAACTAGAACTAATATGCCGACCAATGGTGGCTGTAGATCGAGAATCCATCAAAACTATGCAGAGATATGAGCATTGCCGTAAAAACGGTTCCGGGAACATGATGAAATGATAACAGATCGGGATAATTCAAATATGAGTATCTAACTTCATGGCTTTGCAAGACGATGATTACAGAAACATTTCCAGAATGATAGTGTCCACTGCCACCCTTATAGCAGGTTCCAAGGGCCTTCCAGGAGGCCAGGTTTTGGCACTATCTGGAACCATGCATATATGGGTGGTAAAATTTATGTTTTCCCAAGACGATGAATATACGATCTTTATTAAAGATACATTTTGAGGACTGAATCTCTGGCCAATTTGTAACAGGTTCCGGGTGTTCTGCGAAAGTGACATTTGTTCAGGCTGTATGGCCAATCCCGTACCGTTTTCACGAAAATGGCCATATCTCTGCGTATACCTAACGGATTTTGGATCTACAGCCAGCATTCGCTAGCATATTAGTGCTAGTTTCTGGGGAAAGCATAAAACCTGATGGCAGTAAACGTCATATAAAATGACAAGCAGAAGAAAAAATGCATTTTTAACATACCCTCGGAAAACCCGGAACATCTCCGGTGGCCAAGGTCCAATCTGAGGTTTTGCATGAGGACAGTATACTAGAAGAGTTTATGCGTCCGATGGTCCCGGTTTCATCAAAATCGGATCATTCTACGCAAAGTTATGCTGATTTGAACTTCGACAAAAAATTTCCTATCTCAACCTTTTTGTCTAACCCCTGTATATATAAAGTAGAAAAACCTTAAATAAAACATGGATTGGTAATACATTAATTCATCCAAAATCCAGTTTAAATTATATCACATTCACATGATTCGATTTTGTTAGAAGCTGTATCATTGATTGTCGAGCAGAACGCAATGGCTCCGTTTCCATTTTGAAAAAAAATTAAATTGCTGAGTTGCCCTTCATACATGGAGATACTGGTGGAAATACATTTTAGTTCGATAATATTTCTTGAAAATTGGTCCAATCGTCCTTTTTTATTTATTTGTGAGAATTCCCAAAAGTATCTAAATTTGTCTATCAAATCTCCGTTCGATCATAGTACAGAATCAAAATACTTTTTAAACTTAAAAATAAATTGAGGAATAGTCTGATTCCCCGAAGAACGGCGCACCCAACTAATGAATGTAGCTTCGCTCATTATCCTTAATGAGAGCTTCAAATATTCTTCGAAAATCCCTTTTCACATTTTTTTTTTAATATTTTTTTTTCGTAGACACTTGTTTAGAAAAAAATGTTCGATTGTCGCCACACAAATGCTTGATTTCGCAAATTAAATTTTAAAACTCTCCTTGAATTCAACCCTGTATTAGCGTGCAAATGAGGAAACATGGAAACGTCAAGATATATTATCTTGCTGCAGTCTGAACACCTCGTAATAATTGGATACCCTCACACTTAACAAAGTCATAAATAAGCCATTTTATGAAAGCTCAAATGACAGGAGACCAAACACTAATATTTACATTTTACAAGGAACATTTGCGAAAATGAAATGAAATGATGATGATGATGACGAAATGATGATGGTTTACATACAAATTTACCAAAACAAAGACCGAGCCGTCCAGTCAAAATTTCGATCAGCTGTTCGAATCTGTCTCATAAAATGGCTTATAGCCCAATCTGAATAGGCTATTAGGGTCTGTCTCAATTGGATAATTAAACTGAAATTAAACTTAAAAGTGACATTTCTATAATTATCGAATAACCCTGCACGCAGAGCAAGATTACTTTTGACAGATATCGAATCATTTTCCATCGATGTCCTATTGGAATTGCTGGGTAGCACCAGTCATTCTTATAACGGGGTGATTTTTTAATTTTCGAACTGTCACTTTTAAGTTTAATTCTCCAAATGAGACAGACCCTTAGAATATATCATAAAACCGCACTTTCTTAACAGAACACTCGCGCAAGTTGCGATACACCTATCCGGTAGTTTACGAAACCTAAAACCGGAAAAATCCTATCGGTAGCACCAGCCGAAAAAAAACCTTTACGATATCAAAGACAAAAATTCGCTGTCAGAAAATCAAACACAACCGAACGCGCGCAAGGCTTACTTCCTGCTCCAGTCGAGCACATCTGTATATGGCATGGGCGTAGCCAGGATTTCGAGAAGGGGGGGGGGCAACTTTTTTCTAAATCGTAGTTTTATAGTAGTTTTATAAAAACACATGAATATTAACACATGAAACCAACTCCAAACCAAATCGAAACAATAATGATTAAAACAATAATGGATTTAAAAATGCGTGATTTATTGCTCATCAGATATTTTTGATTAAAGTGAGAAAAATATTAACGAACTTAGTATTCAGAAAGAATATAAAATCGGCTATAACAATTATTATAAAAATCCTGCATTCTTCCATAAGTCTTGTCTTATGCATTCTTCCATAAGTTTAAGAAAACTAGAACCATACATCTGAATTTCTAAACAAATCCTCTCTGAAATAATATTTATTATAAAATAGGCAGAAAAATCAATAAGCTTTCTCCAGGAATTCCTTCGACAATTGCTCCTGGCATTCTATCCGAAATTCTGTCAGGGATTCTTCAGGAATGCCTCAAGCAACTTATTCGGCAGTGTCTTCAAGGAATTTTGCCGGGAATTGATCCGAAAATTCCACCATTATTTACTCCAAGAAAATCTTCACGAACTTCTTTACAAGTTCTGCAGAATTCTCTGCAATAATTCAAATAATTTCGTGCTGTTTCCCATAATTTTTCTAATAAGAATATTCCGTGGAAATTCCGCAGAATTGCCAGTTAACATTCCTGAGAACTTCACGAAAAATCTTCGAATTTCTTGTGTAAATTCCTTAAAATTTTCCGTGAATTGTTTCGAATAATTTCTTGTGAAAATTTCAAAGAATTTCTCCAGGAATTCCACCGGAAATTTATACAGAAATTATACCGAAATCAACAATGGAATTCTCGGAGGAATTCCTAGATTAATTCGCAATGAAATCCTGAAAGAATTCCGGTGGAAACTTCAAGATTTCCATTGGGAGATCCTCCAGGAGTTCCACCGGCATTTCCAATTTCTCTAGGATTTCCTTCGAGAAATAATTCCGGTAGTTCTATCGGCAGTTCCTCTGAAAATTCTTCCGGGAATTTCTGCAGAATTGGAATTTATTTAGGCTTCTTCAGGAATTTATATAGATTTTCCACCAGAAGCTCCTCTGAGAATTTCTCTGCGAGCTCCTCAGGGAATTCTCCGGGAGGTCCTCTAATGATGATGATGGTCCAGCTACATACCCCTAGAAAGGTTTCAGGTAGACGAGATTTGTCTATAAGATGAATTATCTAAGTTTTTTTTCCGAGAATTCTTCTGGTAGTTTCCCCGGGGTTCCTTTGAAAATTCTCCCGGGAGTTTCTTCAGAAATTCTTCCAGAAAATTCCTTCGAGAGTTCCTCCGGGAATTCCACCAGCAATTCATCCGGGAGTTTCTCCGGAAGTTCCACCAGAAGCTATTCCAGGAAATTATTCAGGCTTTTTTTCAGGAAATCATTTAGGTTTTCTTCCGAAATTAAGCTGGAAATTCCTCCAGAAGTTCTTCCGATAGTTTCTCTGGGAGCTCATCCGGGAGGTCCTCTAGGAATTCTTCTAGGAGTTCCTGCTGAAATTCCTCCGGGAGTTCTTACGGGAGCTCCTCCGGCAGTTCCTTCGGCAACTCCTCCGGGAGATCCACCAGCAGTTTCTACGAGAATCCCTCCGGGAGTTTCACCGGCAGTTTCTCTCTGAAAAGGAACTCCCGGAGGAACTCCAAGAGTAATTTCCGGAGGAACTCCCGGGGGATTTTCTATAGGAATTTCCGGAGAAATTATCAGAGGAATTCTCGGAGGAACTGCCGGTGGAACTTCTGGAGGAATTTATTGAAGAACTACAGGAAAAATTTCCGGAGGAAATTCTGGAGTAACTCTCGTAAGAATTCTAGGATGAATTCCCAAAGGAACTTCCGTAAGAATTCCAGGAGAAACTCCTGGAAGAATTCTTAAAAGAACCTCCCGGAGAAATTCTCCGAGGAACTTCTGGAGGAATTTGTAGATAAATGCATAAAGAAATCCTAATGAATTCCTGGAAGAAAGCCTGATTGAATTCCCGAAGGAACTACTGATGGAACTTCAGAGGAATATCCGGTGGAATACCCTAGAGGAAGAGAAAAAATATTTCTGAAGGAACTTCCGAAATCCCATTTCCCGTGAAATTCCTGCCAAATATCGTCCAGGAATTCCCTGTAAAATTCCTGGAGGTATTACCGGAGAATTTCTTGGAATAAATCCAGGAAGAACTCCCGGAGGAACTCCCACAAGCACTTCCGGAGGAATTCCCACATGGAAGTCCTGAAATAATTCTTAGAGAAGTTCCTAAAGGAATTTCCGAAAAAATATCTGAAGGAATTCCCAAAAAAATACCAGGAGGAATTAATGCAGAAATTCCCAGATGAAATCCTGAAAGTATTCCCAGATGAATTGCTGAAGAAAATCCCTGCGGATTGTTCCGAAGAAATTTCTGGAAGAACTCTTGGCAGATATCCGAGTAAATTCCGAATGAAGTCCGGAAGGAATTCTAGTACACTTCCGCGGAAAATCTCCCGGGAAAATTCCTGAAGGAATTCCTGGAGAAGTACCTGAAGAAACTCCCGAAAAAATACCTGTAAGAATTTCTGGGGAAATACTTGGACGAATTCCAGGAGAAATTCATGAAGATATTTCTAGAGGATTTCTTGGAGAATATTCTGAAGTAATTGCGGAAAGAATTCCAGATTGGAATGCTAGATGATTTCGCTATTGAATGTTTGGAGGTATTCCCGGAAAATTTCCTGGAAGTAATCCCGGAGGAATTAAAGGAAGAGTTCCGAGAGGAATGCCCGGAGAAGTTCCTAGAAGAATTTCCGAAGGAATTTCTTATAGATTTACAAGTGAAATTATGGAGCTAAATCGGAGGATTTCCATCATAAATTTTTGAAGAAACTTCTGGTAGAATTTTGGGAAGAAATTCCGTATGTATTCTTGACGGAACTCTCGAATGCATGCCTGAAGGAAATGCCGGATTTTTCCTGAAGAGCGAATAACCGAAGAAATATCTAGAAGTAAATCTTGGAGAGAAGAAAAGAAATCTTCAAGGAATTTCCTCGTGAATTTCCTAAAAAAAATTAGTGGGGGGTTTCTAGATAAGGTGGAATTACAATTACATGAGAAGGATTTTTGAACGATTTTCAGAGGAATTTGTAGATAACTTTCCGGAGGAATTCAGAAGTTCCCAGAGGAGCTTCTAGAAGGATTTCAAGGAGAATTTTTGAGTCCGAAATGTTTCGAGTTGTTTTGAACTTTCATATATTATGGATCCTGGATGCCCTAATAAGTTTTGGGAATCTTTTGAATTTCAACCACCTATTTCTGTATATGATTGGATCGTAAAGTGCACATGTTTAAGGGAATTCATTTCAGTGCCAATCTTTCCACAATTTAGGGGCGACGGAAACCCCCTGCCCCCCTTGGCTACGCCCATGGTATCCAGTTTTCCGCGAGCGGTAATGGCCGCCAGCTTGCCTGCGGGTCAGTCTCTGATTTGACGTTTTTGGAGGTCAACTGCACCCACCGCTCCGAGCATTCTGACCAATGTTACATTTCAGAAGGTGCTGATTCAGTGAATCCAAGCCTTTTCGTATACCACATTGATCAAAATGCTCGAATGGTGGGTGCAGTTGACCTCCAGAAACGTCAAATCAGAGACTACCCCGCAGGCAAGCTGGCGGCCATTACCGCTAGCGGAAAACTGGATATGGGGCTCCATATACAGATGTGCTCGACTTGCGGTTAGCGGCAGTATAATCCATTTTATAAAAAGCTGAAATGACAGAAGACCTAACACTAATATTTACATTTTACAAGGAACATTTGCGAAAATGGAATGAAATGATGATGATGATGACGAATTGATGATGGTTTGCATGCAAATTTACCAAAACAAAGACCGAGCCGTTCACTCAAAATTTCGATCAGCTGTTCGGATCTGTCTCGTAAAATGGCTTATTGCTCTATCTTTCTATCACACGGAAATTCTACTGTTTCCGTCAAAAGGAGCACAACCCAAAACTATGAGTAATCCTGCTTTTGACGGAAATTGAGTAAAATTTCCGTGGGAAGAAAAGAGATGGCAATACAATTTTACTCAGTCACTGAGTAGGTGAAAGTTAGAGTGTGTCATATGCCGCCTATAGGGCTCTGCACAATAGAGGTTATAAACTATAGAAGACGATTGTCGCTGCGGTTCCCTTTGTTATCGTTCCCAAAAATGTTGGGTACCTATCTGTCAAACCGTACTGATTTTTGCTTCGTTGACATTTAGTGCCCTATCTTCGCCAGCAAAAGATGTTTCGCCAGTGACGACAGCGACAACCTTCCTCTATAGAGATGAGTGACGTTTAACGCTCGCACACTGATGTGCAATTCGGCATGTGTAAATACATGTTTGTTTTCCTTCTGCTCATAACCTCAAAATTGATCGAGTCATCACGATGGTTGCGAAGGAGTCAAAAAATATATGGAAATATACTCATTTTTACCCAAACTTTGCTGAGTAGCGCCATCTAGGAGTGTTTGTTTTCCTTTTATCGCCACTCACACATTCGGACGTGAGAATCTCAATAAGCCATTTTATGAGACAGATTCGAACAGCTGATCGAAATTTTGAGTGGACGGCTCGGTCTTTGTTTTGGTAAATTTGCATGTAAATCATCATCATTTCGTCATCATCATCATCATTTCATTTCATTTTCGCAAATGTTCCTTGTAAAATGTAAATATTAGTATTTGGTCTCCTGTCATTTGAGCTTTCTATAAAATGGCTTATAGTTTATTACCTCTATTCTCTGCACGGAAAAATCTGTTTCTCTTTCTTTCATACATTTTGACGTTTACTGGCCTTGTTGCTTTCTAATTTCTTCGCAGCGAGAAAGAGACAAAGCAGTCCGTGCAGTGCGCTATAAAAAAATCTGTGCATATTTTACGATTATGTATTAATTATTCGTCAAATTTGTACAAAACATATGATAGAAGCACATAATTCAAATATATGTTTGGATAAGAATGACAAGAAATCTATCGAGAGTTTAAATTGGGATAAAAATGCTACCTGTACAGTGCAAAGGTTGCACTTAACTGAATTTTCATTTATTACGAAAGCATAATAGAGCATACATTATTTGTAGGCGTAACTAGAGTCCCAGTCTAGGGGGGGGCATGGCCCTAGCTTGTGAGGGATAATATTCTAAGGCGATATAGAGCAGTTCACGCATGAGATGCCAAGGATTTTTTATGCCATTTCTGCTCATTTGTCTTGTTGTTAACATCACTCTATATGCGAATAAATAAACTGATTTCTATTAATGGCGTGATATAGTCTATACGTGTCAATTTTTCATTTCCAATTTTCTATTTTCTAAATCAGCTTTGCAGTTTTTGGATCTCTTCATTTACGTTTCAATGATATGCGGAAAGCTTTGAAAACGTTTTTATAAAGTACTTTCTTCCTAAATTAATGATAATTGTATGATATTCCGATTTTTTAAAGCACTTTGCATCCTGCAAAAAACACATTTCGAAAGAAAAAAATTTAACATGGTGAGACGGTGAGCTGAAAAGTCTAGGAAAATCCCTCACTTAATAAACCTAGAAACAAAGATAATTTGTTGACATTGTGGGGTCCATAAACAATTTAATGCAATCTCAATCATTGTAAGAGTTTAATAAGAATTGCCGCTCCGCAAAGCATCATACATGATTGAACCTACCAAGTAAAAAACTAATTAAAAATCCTAATATCTGCACTAATTTTTGAGATTTTGTGAATTTTTTGTCAATTTGTTTTATAATTCTGGAAATATTTAAATGATTTTTGGAAAATTCATTGAGATTTAGAAGGTATTATTGAAATATTGAATAAACGACGCAGGAGCTCACTTCGGGTTTCAACAGGAACTACAATATTCTGTGAGAAATTCTTGTAAGTTTTCGTCAGAGTTTTAAATTTCTGTAATTACGCATAGTTAGTGGGAATTCGAATGGACCCTAAAATGAACAAAACTAGAAATAAAACATTTTTTTTTAAATTTTAGTTTTTTTAAATTATTTTATAAGTTTGTTACCATTCACTCCACTAGTTAATAAAAACAACTATTCTTCCTTATTCCACAATTTCATATCTGTTCATATCTATACATTCTGTATATGTGTACAGTAAGACTGGAAAATGCATATCTGTTAAGTTAGAAGAGACCGAGTTTTGTTGAGCAGTGAAATCAAAACATCTGGCAAGTATAGGATATTCTACTTAACACCACAGATAACAGACATTGATGCTAGAACAAATTTTATTGAAAATCCTGTGTAAACTTTTGAATTGATATACGTTGGCCCACTACTGCCATCTACTCAACTGATTGCGGCAGTACCTAAGGATGCAGCTGAATTACAACCGTCGAACGCAGCCAATGCATTTGACAGCCGCAATCGGGCTGCGTTTTCAACGTTTTCAATAACAATGATCTTTGCGCCATCTCCAATCGATTGCCAAACGCGGTTCCAATTTAAAATACATTTGAATTAACGGTTGCGGATGTTTACACACGTATGGGATGCCAGCCTCAACATCTGTTATCTGTGTTAACACCTTTATAAGAATTTGCTAAACTATTTTGCGGCATACTTGAATAATATCCAATTGATTCTAATCTCTTATTTCTATTTTGGAAAGGTTTTACACAAGAATTATCGTTTGAACTATCTTTTGCTGGATTTAGGAGCATACAATTATAGGGGCCAATAATATAATGTGTAAACAGTCACGACTATTATTCTTTAAATTGTAGTCGAAAAAGTTCCAGATTCGTTTCAATCTAACCGTAGTTAGATGTCAGAACAGGAATGTATATTTTTGCAAATAATCTTGTTTTTCAACTTAGTTTAATTAATAAACTAAGGAAGTGCTTGGCAATTAAAATCTGACAAATGTATGGACTTGACATTTTGCAAGGACAAGTTCGCTACTTTTCTGAAAAAAAAATATCAAAGAAGACATGCGATGCAATGAGGAACGAGGAAATATTTTTGTGGTATATGAAAGTTTATTATTTTGTAAGAGTTCAGTGCGTGTTGGCTCTTGTTTCCGACGGCAGAACGATCGCGCGATTTGCCGAAATTCTGTGTTTTGTTAAGCCCATAGTCCGATCTGGCCAGTTTTCAATAGAAAACAATGGGAGAGTATTCTGCGTCGAATGCAACTTGTTGCGAGCAAATCGATTGAGGATAAGTGCCTGAAAAATTAGTGACATTTTTTTTACTCAATTTTTCTATTAAAAAAGTGGTATTTTGGCCATAACTTCCAAGCCCATAGGCAGATCTGACCAATTTTCAATAGGAAACAATGGTAGATTCGAATGGGGGGGGGGGGGGGTTGGTGGTTGGCACAGGTGGGTCTGGGGAGGGCCAGGCCCTTCCGGCCCCTCCTTATTTACTCCAATGACTTCCACAGAAGGCTGGAAAATAATAAAAAAAAAACCTGATTAATCCACCTAGCGGTGATGGTGCCTTTCTCGTGCATTATAAAAATAGTATTTTGGCCATTTCTCTTGAGCCCATAGTCCAATCTGGCCAGTTTTCAATAGAAAACAATGGGAGAGTATTCTGCGTCGAATGCAACTTGTTGCGAGTAAATCGGTTGAGAATAAGTACTTGAAAAATGAGTGACATTTTTTTTTGGGCGGGTGCGCACAGACGGGTGCGGCGGGTGCGCATCCCCACAACACGCAGTGGCCAGGGTACGGGTTGTCAATCCGTTGGACATCGTCCCTGCAGCGTCCTAAAACCCAAATATCCTAATTTTCATGGAATATGCCGCTAAGAGCAAAAATGCAAAAAAAGTACATTTTCCCATACTAATTTCCATACAAATCTATAAAACGATGCGGAATGCGACGACGCAACCAATCGAGCCCATATTTTGCACAGTTGATTGGGGTCCCAAAACGATTAAGAAAAACTTTGATCTCAGCTGATTGGATGAAGTTTACGTTTTCCATACAACTGCGCCTCACTCTAGTGGTAATCTAATCCAAGCGATCACGATTTCTTCCATTGCAGTTTGACCGATGACACAGTCGAAGTTCGCGATGATATTTTTGTCCGTTGGAAAGAGGCTGGTGAATTATATTATAAAGAGAATGAAACTGAATTATCTAAGTTGAAACTAGTCGATAACACCTCTGCTAGTTATCCATCAGAATACGAACGTCCTACTTTGCCATGTCGAGCGATTGTCCAAAGAAGTCTAAGAATAATAAATCTTGTACTGCATGAAATGGAAGAATGGAAAGACGATATAAGGCTGCATGCTACAAAATTGCTGAAAATAGTGATTTTGCATGCCGAGAAAACGTTTTCCACTCTATTTCTAGAAGTAAATCCCGTGCTATGCAAAACATGCATGGATTCCGACAAAGATGTAGCAGCCGAAGCGCTAAAAGTAGCTCAACTTTGTGGAGTGATGCTAGAATACGATACATGGAGCAGACATGCACAGACAGAGTTCTCCAAATTCCACACTATTGGTCACCTCAAGTGCTTCCATGCAATGTATCACTCCGCCGGACTTGACAGATTAAAGGATCTAACAAAAATTGCCTGTCTTCTAACGGATACCGAAGTGTGTCATCAAATGCATGAAAACTACCAGCATGAATTGCTGAGCTTTTGCGAATCTCTCATCATTGACTTCCATCGCGTGTTCACCGCTAATGAAATCGAAGGACTCGCCACCGAGACCGACCGCCGAAGCACGGAAAAAATGCTCTATACCGTTATCCTGAAAACGGCAGCACTTTCTTACGAAGACAGCCAAATCGTTCGCGACCGTGCATTGCAAGTACTGGCCAAGCTCAATCCGCAAACTGGGCAGCTACACGAACATCATCTGGCAGACGTCATCAATTCGCTAGAGAATCTTGAATCATCCAACTCCGATGCAGCGGAAAGCATTCTACTGCTGGCAGGGGCGGTGTTCGTATGTGGATTCCGACGGCCGTACCATGATGCGCTCTGTACAGCACTGGAAACGGCCCTCAAGCACGCGATACCACAAGGGAAAATCAAACTTTTCAGTTCGATATCTATCGTGAGTATCGTTGCATGCGAGCAAATTGATTGCACAGATTGGTATTTCAATCTTTTCGACTATGTATAAATCAAGCTGTCCAACACTTGAATCGTTTTCGGTTTTGTTTTTCTTTTCCGTTTAGGCGATGTTGCGGTGGACTGAAACAATGACCATCTCGGTGGAAGACCAATCGACAATACTGGATGATTTTATTAAAGGTAAGATATCATGAAGGGTGAATTAATCTACGGTAGATCTCATACCAGTAGTTTTCATAATGTTTAAAAAATTCACGAATAATTACTATAAAAGGTGTCATTACCTTAGGGTATCCATAATGCCCTTAGTTCCTATAAAGCTCTTATGTTACCATGTTGCTCTTTTTTCACTGCGCAGCTATCATATCCCCTTATCTGCTATGGACCGCCGGCCGTAGTGCTGAATCGGTACGCTCAATGGCAACAGCTTGTCTGTGTTCCATGTCGCAAGGAGTGGACAATGGAGTTGTAAGTATCATTAAGACATTTGATGTTACTTTCTATTTCTTATCAAAACATCTAGGTAACAACACCATACTAAAAAACAGCTCTCTAGTAACGTTGCATTATTAAGGATAACAAGTCATGTAAAAGTGTTAATAAAATGTCTAAAATGATATCGAAAGGCTGGTGAGATGGCATACAATAGAATACAAATAAAATAATAATTAATGACCAATATTACCAATGACTAATATAAAATTACAATGAATTATTCAAACTTCACATGTCAGATGTACATCGTTGAATTTGTTTCGAATTATCTCCACTAGCCCATTGCAATATAAGCATGTATCGCTAGCGGCACGGCCAATGGTGTGGTATAGCTTTCTGTGTTAGATCTTCAAATTTGTTATCATGTACAGACTGCCTTTGTGTGACGGAGATAGAAGTGATGCGTTGATATTGCTCCAGACTTTAGCCCACCGTTGGTAAGGGTACGTCGCAAGGATGTTATTGATCATTTTAGTAGCTTGTCAATAACTCATTCTAGAAGCTGAATTTCAAAATGTGTTGTATGGTGGACTTCTAGTGCGAAGGTATTTCTACAACTGCCTAATGGTTTGTTGTTAAAATTCAACTAATAACGGAGTTGAAGCACCGACGAACCGATGTGTCACTGGCGCTCTCTGATTGTCTCACACTTTTTAACGGTCATTCGCTTTTGCGGGCGATCGCTCCTGTCAAATGAGCTAAGACACAACTCCGCTGCAATGTTAATACACGTAGGTTGGTGGCTGAGCTATGAAAACTTCGCGAGCCATTATGGGGGTGGCGGTAGTGTTCGATGATTTTTCATCATGGCGTCGTGGGCAGCAAATTTGAATTATTTTCTATGGGGTGACCAGAGCCGTAGCGTGGATGCCCGGCGCCCTTGGCGAAATATTTCTTGGGCGCCCCTCTCTTACAAAGGAAAAAAGCAATGTTTTACATTCAATCAACATTTGAAATGAATTAAAAGAGAGATTGAAAAATTGGTGGATTGAAGGTGCTTCCAATAGCAAGCAGTGCTCGGCTGTACCTACCCTAAACAAGTTTTGAAATTTTGTGACATTTTTTTAGTTTTTGCAAAATATGTAAGTACGGAATCTTACAAATGTCCAAAACGGACTGGAAGATCATTTAAATAGCTGAAAGTTCTTTACTTATTATTCCTTTCAGCTCATACTATCCACAACGACTATTTCTTGTATTCAATTGACCTTCCTCGTCAAAAATTGTATCTCATTTTATTGCCTCAGTAAATTCTTTCATTCGTTCAAGGTCAACTTTCCCAAAGAAGACATATTTTTGAAGATTCTAACTATTTAGAAAATTGAAAACAAAATCTTAAAAAGTGCTGCATGTGTGAATCGGCCTAAAGGATTGGCTTGATGTTGGTTCAAAATCGAACGAATGTTAAGCTAAACTTGAAAAACAGATCTTCAAAAAAAAATTCTAAATTTTTAAAATAGTTATAATTTATTCTTATGAATTCTCTGAGGGAGTTGTGCTTAAATAAATTATATAATCGATTGAGCTCCCACTCTCTGAACTCTGGTCCGGAAGGTGCAAATCGCTATCGGATTTATTCGGATCAAGAAAAATCCAACTTTAGAATGGGTATGTCAGTAGCTTGGAGGTACTGTTGTACTTCGTTAGGTAAATAAAATCCAAATTTGAAGTTGTCGGATTCACCATAGGAAGTAAGGAAAGCTACTTGGTAAAGTGAGGTGATGAATGCTTTGATAGCACGTGCTGCTTATAGGTATTGCCAATCTACAATCTATAAAAGCTTTGAGAAATAATAACCGAAGAAGTTATTTTGGCGAAGTATATTATCACTGCCTGTCGCTTATTCAACAGTTTCGCCTTTTTTCCCATTACTGGTGACAGTAAAAGTATTCAAAAATGGAAATAATCCAATCCACAATTTTCAAATAACTTTTTGAATATGAAATTTTTAAATTTTTTTGGTCCCTTATTACTGGTTTTGGAAGTCTTTTTATCATTAATCATTAGATTTTGTAGCCAGTTTGTTATTAATTGGCCTAACTAATGAAATCGTTCTTTGTTTCATGCCGTAATTCTTGACGAAAAAAATACTTTGAGCTTCTAGTGGAATGTCATTACTTGTCATAAGACGAGTTTGTACTATTTTTTGTACTTTTCCCCTACTAACTGTTGTAACTGTAATAAGATGATATCGATTGTAAACATCATAAAGTCTCGGCTCCGTTAAGTGTTATACACGCCTTAGCCTGTCAAATAAACGCAATAGATAAAAAAAATATGACAAGCCGTAATTGACCTTTCCGGTCAAAAAAAATATTCGCTCAATTGATTCTTTATTTTATTTAAGGAGAATTTTCCCAAAGAACCCATATTTTTTACGCTTTCATGTATTTTTGATATTTAAAACAAAATCGGAAAGGTACTGTTTTTCAAGTTTGGCCTTACATTTGCCTGACTTTCAACGAACACTGGGTGATCAGACTGGTTCACACGTGCAGCACTTGATGTTTGTTTTGAGAGCGATTTTTTTGTCTCAGTTGATTCTTTGACTTTTAATGTCAACTTTCCCGAAGAACTCATATTTTTTAAAGCCTCTAACTATTTTAAAAATCAAAAACAAAAACCTGCACGTGTGATCCGGTCTGAAAACTCATCCGATATTCTTTTAAAGTCGGGCAAATGATAGGCCAATCTTGGAAAACAGCACTTCGAATTTTTATTTTAAATTTTAAAAGTACTTAGAGGCGCCAAAAATATGGGTTCTTCAAGAACGTCAAAGGTCAATTCTTGATTTCAGCGCCCCCCTGAGAGCTGGCGCCCTTGGCGGGGGCCAACCAGGCCAACTACACGCTACGGCGCTGGGGGTGACACGTCGGTTCGTCGGTGGTTGAAGCGCTAGTTTCAGTGATTTAGACTAAACGATAACAAAATTCCAATCATTTAGTTTAAGTACCAGCAAATAGCAACTACAATTTTTATAGTCACTGTTCAACAGTGAAATCGATCTGTACGCGTGGGCAGTATCATTGCCGTTCTTCTTCTTGACAATGACAATTACGCCATCGGCGAGCTCTGTTAGAAAGTGTTGAGAAAGCGCTTTGTTGAGTTCTCGGTGGATGATATCAAACGTGCGACTATAGAATTCGGAAATTTTCGGCTGGCTGCATTACGGAGGGATGAGAAAATTTCTTTTGTTGATTTTTCTTCCAGGCATACGTTGTTAGTTTCGTCGTCTGGAATTACACGATCCATCTCGAAGGTGTTTTCCTCCGGAGGCTGCTGCTCTTCTTCTGTGTAGAGTTGTTGAAACTATTCGTAGAGATGTTATGGCAGATAAAAGTTGAAATGGAAGAAAATGTTTGATAATGAAAACCCTGCTGTGATTCTTACAATTAAAGTGATAAAAGAGCGTAAATTTTGATTCATGTTTTGAATTTTTTCGAAAGCTAACCTCACTTTTAATTGCCAATCGCTTCGGATGTGCCATAGGTTTCGTCAATAGAGGTAATAAACTATAGAGGTCGATTGTCGCTGCGGTTCCCTTTGTTATCGTCCCCAAACTTGTTGGGTACCTATCTGTCAAAACGTTCTGATTTTTCCTTTGTTGACATTTAGTGCCCTATCCTCGCCAGCAAAAGATGTTTCGCCAGTGACGACAGCGACAAGCGTCCTCTATAGTTTATTACCTCTATTGTTTCGTCTCACTCTCCTCATATGAGTGCGATGGTAGTTTTCCTTTTTCTTCTTTTTCCAAGTTGGATAGGCCCCAGTCAACACAAGGTCGTATATTATGCCGTATAAGGTGTCAATGTGGAGGCGAATAGGTACTTCCCCATACAAAATGTACGTACAGTGTCGTAGCCAGAAAATTAGTCTGGGGGGGGGGACGATATTTCTGAACCTTTTTTTTGGGAAAAAAAATGTCTAAAAATGTTTTCTCGGGGGGGGGGGTGGGGTAATGTCCCCCGTGGCTACGCCACTGTGTACGTCCTTTAGCATTTTATGTTGCATCATATACGATTTTTTGTTGACTGGGGCGAAACTACTTTGCCAGCAACGTACGTTTCGGAGGAAGGCATTTTTCCCTTTATGCGGTTTATAGAAGAGAGTGCTGTGGGATCGTTATTGTAGTTATCGTACGCTTGTCTGAGCTCAACGTACAGACGCTGACGTTTGAAGTTGTTGTTCAAAATTTTGGATTTTAGATTTTATTTTGTTTTGCGAAATGTAGGTAGTTTCGTTTCTTCTGTTGTTGCAACAACAGCAACAGCAACAACAATCGAACTTTGAATTCTTCCACATTATCGTTTGTTGGAGGTGTGGTTGGATTGTCCAGAAGCCGCAACATCAGCGTGGTGCCTAGCATTCTTTGCTTCTTGGAGTATTTGATCAAGCGAACCCAGGTAGGTACTGGAGTCTTTCCCGGGACGGAAGGGATGTTGGCGATGCAATCATCAATCAATCGTCAGTGCAATCGGTCGGTAATTACTTGCGTCTGTTGATGGTTCCTGATTCTTTGGTGTCGGCACGAATAAGCTGAACCTCCACTCAGCTGGAAGCGTGCCACTTTGCCTTCTTGCTAAGCGACTCAAGTAGGGCAACTTTTCCGCTAGGGAGAGGTTCTTCAGCACCAGATATCAAGCGAGAAAGGCTGGTTGAGGCTTGCTACGTCACCCGGAGGAACTCGGAAAGTGAGAAGGGTTGGTGTTTTCCTTCGGCAGTCTGCTGGGTATTCTTGGTAGGAAAATAATCGGCCGAAGTGGTCGTTTCATGTTGCCGTCGACCGATAGGGTCGCTTACGTGAAAGGCTGATCACGCGTCGCCATAGCTTGGTGGTTGACTGTTGGCTGGAAATACTATCGAGGAATTCATACCAGGACTTTTCCTTTGCCTCACGGATGGTTTGTCGGCACTCGTTCCTTGCTGTCTGGTATGTCATCCGAATTTGGGCTAGGGCGGGGTCGTCCTGGAGCATTCGCTTTCTGGTCTTCTTGAACGCGCGGAGCGATTTGCTTCTACGTTTAACCGCCTTTTTGGCATCTTCGCTCCACCAGTGAACTGATTTGCGGCAGGGGTTCGGGCTAGTTTTTGTTTTTGACGTAAACTACGTCTAAGGGGAAGACTCAGATACAGGGTGTAAAACCGAAATTTTCAAATTCGAGACCGTCACGAAATTAGGATAGATTTCAAATGCTAATAGCGTCTTTATCTTTCGATGGATTTTCGACATTTGCTTATCAATCGATTCAGAAACTCTCCAGCAATTTGCCAATTCTATTGATACTATTGATTATCAACGTTAAACTATTGAAAATGTTGTTTCTTCCTAAACCGGGTGAAAAATTCAATTCCGTTCATAAATCCCCAACACGGACATCAGATTGCAGTAAGGTACGGGCCTTTTGATCCACTGCTTCGTTTTCCCTGTGTATAAAAAGCCCCGTGTTTCGCGTGCGCGCGTCATTTTCACTCTGGATGTCACGGCGAGCGGACCAGGGCATCCAGAAGCGGTCCCAGTAACAACGGCTGTCTCAGCGGTGTGGTGGTGCGGATGAAATTTTTTCGGTCGGTGGTGGTGGCGGTCGTGGAAGCAGCAGCACATCATTTTCATCCGTGTCCCATCTTCGGCGGATCTGGCAATCGACGGCGTTCGTTGAGCCGAATCATCGGATGGCGGTCGCGCAGCCCAGTGGCTGCTGATAAGGCACATAAGTGGCAATTAATCGGTTCTTTTCAGGACCATCATTATATTTGGGAGGAAGGTTTAGTTGAAATAATTTTCCTAAAGTGCAACCGTTAGGAACTGGAAAATTCTTCGGTGAAATTTTCTAGCGTAATTCGGAGTTGTATGATTTTAGTGATTGAGAATGTTGATATTAGACGAACTTACTTCATAGAACAACGCATAATTGTTTGGCATCGGTAGCGGAATCATAGCATTAGTGCCGGTCCGAGCATAGACTGTCATCGGAAGATTGCTACAGCAATTTATTCACTAATGTGGCGTTTGCAACGATTTGGATGTTGTCGGCACAGCATGAAATTTTCCCGCGAGACTCTAATTTTGTATTTTTCCTGTTGATGATTGAAAAAGAAATCGGTTCCGAGATGAACTTTATTCAAAGCAAGTATCGGAAGGAGACCATGCAAACAATTGATTCGCATTATGACTGAAGAAAATTGTATGGCGTCAGTATTGATGTTTGCTACAGATTTTTTACGTAAACTACGTCTATGGGGAAGACTCAGATACATGGTTTAAAACTAAAATTTCCAAATTCGAGACTGTCACAAAAATTAGGATAGATTTCAAACGCTAATAGCGTCTTTATCTTATTTTCGACATTTGCTTATCAATCGATTCGGAAACCCTTCAGCAGTTTGCCAATTCTATTGATACTATTGATTATCATTAATGCTTAATTTTTTCTACAACAAATATGATTTTGAAAAAGTATCACCGGCGCGTGCTTACTCGCAATCTACATGCTGATACATTTACAGTTACATCAAACAACTGAAAACCGAAATACGCCACTCCAAAATTACGAGGTGACAATGTTAGAAAGAGTCAAAAGATAGGAAAATTAACACGGTGTGTAGTGCCTCCCCGAGTCACCTTAAGGGAAGATCCTTTAATTACGTAACGCAACAATTGGGCATTTTCAACCCCCCTCCCCCTATGTCACACTTTTTGTATGAAGCATCTAAAAATTATGTATGGGTCGTCACACTTCGCTCAACCCCCCCTCCTCCCTCTAAGCGCTACGTAATTTGTGGACGCTCCCAAGAGCCACTTTCATTGATGGTAGCCGATCGTTAGTACTTCATTTCAAATATCATATCATATCATAGCATATCAAAGAATATTGTGGCCAAATTTCATAAAATTTGGTCAACAAAAACCCCCCTGACAATAATGGAACAAAACCTGCCAGAGCCGTCATTCCCCTATTTCAGACAAGAAAATTTAATCTGAGCGCTGCTAATGTTGATGACGACGACCGCGCGACCCACACCATCGCCGGGAATAAAATTTCCGGTAGGAGCTCCGCCGATGCCGAACCACTGGTAGTGGTATCACTACCACGGTCTGCTCTCCGCGACATCTCGAACGAAATGGCTCGCGCGCGCGGAAGAGCTGCTTTCTTGTAATCAATAAAGTTGAACCTGTAGCCACGCCCCTTTCGGGGGTGTGTGACGGTTACACAATATTTGCAGCCATACCGGCAACAAAGAGGCGGGACTAATGAGTCATCTTTATTGATTATAAGAAAACTGCTCTACCGCGCGCTCGTGGCATTTCAGCACCAAAAACTCATGGATGAGTTGAATCATCGTATGTTTTCTGTATGTATGTAGAATCACGAGCGCACGTCAAACGGAGAAGCTGCAAAAATGTTTTCGCATGGATGACTATCTACCAAAATTATAAGTCTTTCTCTGAATCGTGCTCTCGTGATTCTACTACCGACGGAAAACAATCTGCCATCACAAGCAATTAAGTTTTACTTTGATCAAAATTCATCTCGCCTCAAGTTGTGACATAAGAGCTACTTTCATTGATGGTAGCCAATCGTTAGTAGGGGAAATTACGGCTTTGGCAGGCTTTGTTTTATTATTGTCAGGGGGTTTTCTGTAATTAATTATGCTCAAATTTGGCCAAACATTCTTTGCATATCAAAAAATATTGTGGCCAAATTTCATAAAATTTGGCCAACAAAAACCCCCTGACAATAGAACAAAACCTGCCAAAGCCGTCATTCCCCCTACTTCATACAAGAAAATTTAAACTGAGCGCTGCTAATGTTAATGACGACCACGCGACCCACACCATCGCCGGGAATAAAATTTCCGGTAGGTGCTCCGCCGATGCCAAAGGTGGTACCACGGTCTGCTCTTCGCGACATCTCAAACGAAATGGTTCGCGCGCGCGGAAGAGCTGCTTTCTTGTAATCAATAAAGTTGAACCTGTAGCCACGCCCCTTTGGGGGGTGTGTGACGGTTAAACAATATTTGCATTCATACCGGACAACAAAGAGGCGGGACTAATGAGCCATCTTTATTGATTATAAGAAAACTGCTCTCCCGCGCGCGAGGCATTTCATTTGAAATGTCGTGGAGAGCGGTTCCACCATCGGCAGAGTTGCCGAGCGAATTCCAGCTCGTGTCGTGGATCATGTGGTCGTCGTCGACATATTTGGAATTAATCGGTTCTTCTCGGGGCCACCATTCTACACAAAGGAAGATTGAGGCGAGGCGAATTTTATTCAAAGTGAAAATTAACCGCCATAAAGTTGCCTGCCGTCCGTGCTAGAATCACGAGCGCGCGTAGGAGGGAGATGGCTTCAGTGGCAGTGAAATTCTTATTCGGTTTTGTTATTCCAGCAGTACAATTACGGGCGCGCATCGTAGGTGCTGCAAATATGTATTCGTATGGATGGCGTCAGTTGTTGCCAAGTGAAATTTTCTCTCAAGATTATGATTTTCAGAATTACCATTTTACACAAAATAATTAATTTGCCAGCATTTTGACGTAAACTACGTCTAAGGGGAAGCCTCGGATACAGGGTGCCAAATGAAAATTTCCAAATTGGGGACCGTTACGAAATCATGTAAGATTTCAAAATTAATAGCGACTATATCTTTCGATAAATTTTCGAGAGTTTATTATCAATAGTTTCGAAACTTTCCACCAATTCGTTAATTGTTTTAAAACTATTGATTATCAACGAAAAACTATTGAAAATTTTAGTTCTTTCACGTCTGGTAAAAGATTCAGAACTAACCAACTCCGTTCATGCATCCCCAACACGGACATCAGATTGCTGTAACGCACGCACCTTTTGGCCCACCGCTTCATTTTTCTTGTGCATAGTCGTGTCTTGTCGTCGACGTGTCTTGTCTACCCGTCGACGGGTGGTTGTTGCAGAAAATTATTCACAAAGATGACGTATGTAGCAAATAAGCGGAAAATCATTAAGTGGCTGTCGTCGGTGACAGCAGAAGTGTGTAAATGCAATTTTCTCCTCATTTTAACTCGCTGTCGACAAACCTGTTCTACTAGAAAAATTTAAACAAATTCTATTGAACGCAGCCGATGCTGATGACAACCGCACGATGATTTTAAGCAAAACCGCAAACGCGCGCGTGGGAGCAGCTTTTTGAATTGACTTGAGACGATGGCTGCGCCGGTAGCGGTCCAACTAACATCTGTATGGTCGTCGGTGGTGATTGAGAAAAATGTTTGTTCTGAAAACAGTTTAAAATAATTTTTGGTTGAAATTCGCTATTGTGTCATGTATTCAACCTAATGTTCATATGATATTACGATTCTCATTGCACTGTGGGCCCTCCTTAGCCGTGCGGTAAGACGCGCGGCTACAAAGCAAGACCATGCTGAGGGTGGCTGGGTTCGATTCCCGGTGCCGGTCTAGACAATTTTCGGATTGGAAATTGTCTCGACTTCCCTGGGCATAAAAGTATCATCGTGTTAGCCTCATGATATACGAATGCAAAAATGGTAACTTGGCTTAGAAACCTCGCAGTTAATAACTGTGGAAGTGCTTAATGAACACTAAGCTGCGAGGCGGCTCTGTCCCAGTGTGGGGATGTAAGGCCAATAAGAAGAAGAAGAATTGCACTAAGAGGTTTTACGTAGTTTACGTCGAGCGGTCGTGTCTTGTACACAAACCTTCTGATTTTTTTGTGGCGGCTCGGAAAATGGCTTCAGAGAGTTCGAGGGCTGTGGGTGTTTGTTTCTGTAGTTCTCGTTTCATCTCCTGAAGCCAACGAGGCCGTCGGGAAATCTCAGTGGGTGAGTTGTCAAGCGCCACGAGGATGGGTGCATTGTCGCTCACCCTGGGATCACCATCTGTGGTCCAGAGGAGCCGACTAACGAGATATCGATGGCAGACTCCACAGACCCTAGGCGGAAAGTGGGAGTGCCGTCGTTAAGTACAGGGTTGTTACGACTACGCGGATTTCGCGATTTTCGCGGATTTCGCGGTATTTGCGGATTTGGCGTGGATTTAGATTTAGGTGAAAATTTAATAAATAAAATGCTAGATCTAAGGACGTTTATTTGAAAATTAGTTTTTAGTCTTTTTTGATGGGCTTTATTGTCATTGGAAAATGTTGTTGGATATATCCAAACCCTAAG
This sequence comes from Armigeres subalbatus, assembly GCF_024139115.2. Lineage (NCBI taxonomy): Eukaryota > Metazoa > Arthropoda > Insecta > Diptera > Culicidae > Armigeres > Armigeres subalbatus. The sequence goes on from NW_026942489.1 coordinate 91,698, forward strand.
GGGTCGTACACTAATAACGTAGGCACTTATCGAGGGATGAGGGTTTGTCATTTTCATACACTCCATATAAATAAAAAATATTTGTGTGGTAAAAATCTTACATGGGGGGAGGGAGGGTTGTTGCCATTTTTAATCCATTCTAAAACATCACAAATCATGTGTATTGAAGGACATGAACACCCATTTTCACCTTGTAAATTTCTTTGTAATTCCGAGATATTTGTCAGTTTCTGATTTGTTATTTCTTTTACGATGAAGCACTTAGCATTTTTCGAAAAGTCTTTTCGTAGTGTAGTGTTAGTGTTGAAACATTTTGTATTGCTTTCATAACGTTCACCTAGAACGAATATGGGTTTATTCAACAATTAAAAACATAAAAATGTTCTTTCATTTGGATTTTATGCAGATGCTTCATTTTGATAAGTGCTTCCGCAGAAAGTCGTTGAAAAATAAGAAAATGATTCTCAAAAGTTATTTTTTAAGGTTTTTTGCGATATTTTTGAATAACTCCGATGGTATTTTTACAGGATTATCATCAGAAAACGAAGAAACCTCCTAAAGAAATTTCTCACAATCCTTGTATAAATTCCTTGTAAATAAATTTCCACACCCTAAAAAGGATTTTTGCAGCATTTAAAATCCGAAAAGTTGTAAAGAAATTTTTGGAGTAATATTTGCGGAATTTATTCAATTTCTGCAAGAATTTTTAAAGCGATTTCCGCAGGAACTCATGAAGACATTTCCGCAAGTAGGGTCTGAAGATTTTCTACAGGTTGTGTTTGAAGAATTTTCTTGAATTTACATCAAAATTCCCAAACGAATTTCCGAATACATTCCCAGCGGAGCTTTTGTACAATTATTAAAGAGCGACTTCAACAGCACGATCCGAGAGTAGTTGGATTTCTGTAAACATTGCCAAGAAAATTTCAAGGAAAATTCCAGGAGGATTAACCACAGCAATTTCTAGGATGAATCTGCCCGCAATAATAATGTATTTCTACAGGAATTCTCGAAGAAGTTTTGGGACATAGTCTCAGAGATTTTGGCTGTAATTCAAATACGGTCAAAATAAAAAAAGGTAAAAAAATTGACAATTAATTTCCACTAAAAATGTTCTCGAAATTTGTGCATGAACTCTTACAGAAACTTGTTACAAGAATTGAAGGAGAAATAACACACAAATAACGACCTGATTTTTGCTAAATTTAAGGTTTTTCTAAATTTTGAGTTATTTTGTATAATTCCCAAAAAAACTACTTAAATTTCTGGTATTATTCATCTGAAATTTCCAAAGGAATTTAGGCTTGAAAATCAGGATTCTGGCTGGCAAATCAACGAAGCTTAAGCAAACATATTAGATTTTATATTATTTGTTTCTTGAAACGAATTCAAAGAAGTGCTTTATGGAAGTTTTGTTTAAAACTGGAGCTGCATTGTCTAATCCCTAATCTCTACACAAGTTTGGTTTGTGAACAATAATTACAACAAAGTTGCATAATAGATTATTTCAGAAGAAATCACGATTTTGGCAGATTTTTTATTATTTGCCAAGTTTATCTATAATTAATTATGATTAAATCTGACCTGAACATTCTTTGTATTTAAATGTATCTTGTACCGAACTTAATAAAATTCGATCAACAAAAAGTCAACTGACAATAACGTAACAAAATCATCATCTCATTTAAAAAGCGGTGCTTATTGAAAAAGTTTTGGCTGTTTAGTTCTTGTTCACTTTCAGTTCAGGTTCGGTACTTCTAGTGGTGAACAGGGTTATCTAGAGTGGTTGTAATACTATCTGCGGGTTACTTAGTATGTAGAGAAAATGCTTATAGGATACTAAGTTGAAAAGCAGTTGGAATAATAAGAAGAATAAGAATATTTTAAAAACAAACTTGATGAGAAGACGTTCAGTAATTGCGATAAAAAAAAGATATTTCACGTGTATTTGCTTAGAATTTAGTTCAAAGTCGCGCGGATGTGGCGTGGAATAGATTTCATGTCGCGCGGAAATGGCGCGGATTTGATTTTAGACGGCACGGATTTGGCGCGGAAAATATTTCAGAATCTTCGTAACAACCCTATAAGTACGATTAAGCCTGCTTTCGTTGCCGCGTTGAAGACGATGTTACCGCGGACGTTGTTAGAACGGCTACCCTAGGAGTGGTCGTGTCGCCGAGTACATTCACTGGAGATGGTTGTTTCTCGAAAATACTTACCAGCTTACTTTCTAGGTCCTCATGTTTTAGGCTGGGTATGTAAATCGAGACGATGGTTATCGGGAACGGCCATTCCAGTCTTATTGCTACTACCGGGAATTCGGCTTCGACGGTGATTACGGTTGCTGGGACATCGCTTAGTATTCCAACCGCGGCAACTATGCGATCCATAGTTACCGGCGATGCTTGGTGTATTTTCTAAAGTGCAATGGCTACTGGCTCCGAGGTCGAAACTAGCAGCTTCATGTCGCACAGGTTGTTGTAATAGTTGTTGACGTTCCACTTGTAACTAATTTTTGACCCCGGGAGATACTGCTGCTTCAGAAGGGGGCTAGCCTAGACCCCGAACTATTGGTCTAGAGTCAACGACAGCTCATGGGGTGGACACCAAGGGCCTCTTTTGCTCCAGGGTCCCGAAAGTTTTCGGCAAGAGGTTCTTTTAGTGAGAGAGAATACATAATTTTATTTAGGTACCTTTATTCAGAATACGGGGTGGACGAAAACTGGTGAATTGTTGAGTTGGCCCTATCCATGATGGTATTAAGTGCACTCTATGCGGCTTTCTTGCTGAGAAGCACACGCTGTAGTGTGCTGTCGATGGTCGTTCAATCCCACATGGTTTGTTGTTGGCCCAAAAATGGCGATAGACTGCAGAATTGGTCGAGTCTACCTCCGGAACTTGTACGGCATACACTTTCTGAACGTTTGGTCATTACCGATGGAGATAGGAAGGCTTTTCCTAACGCCTGAGTGGGCCTAATCATCGGACGGACAGTCGCGAGCACCGACACGGCAGGATACGGATCGATGTTGTTCACCGCACATGGGTATTGGGTATTGTCGATGCAGATAAAATCAAGAACATGTATGAACTTGTCTCAACTACGTCGCTCGACTGAAACGTCGCTGGTCGCTGGCGACCCTTTCCAGTAAGTGCTCCAGCGACGCAGGCAAATTCAATGCGTCGCTGCAGCACCAAACTGAAAAGCGCTCGCTGGTTGAGCGACGCGACGGTCCAGCGACGTTCTAGCGATGACTCGCATAGACAATATGTTTTCCCTTTAAATTGCATTGTTGAACAGTAAAGCTGTCACAACTGAGAAATCAAAAATCGTATTGTTTTACTATACAAATACAATACAATCCAATGTATTTTGAACAGTTTTGATCGGATATTTCAACAATATATTAACCATACACTCTATTGTGTGACGAAAAAAATGTGTAGAAAAATATCAGATTTTGTATTGTTACGATACTTAACAACCCGTACATTCTATTGCGAAAACTTCATTTACATTTGAGTGAATGGTTCATAACAATGCATTCTAATGTATTTCTATGGGTTCATTTACAATATAATCTATTGCTAATTTAATGTTATTAATAGTAGTGTTACAATAAATTGTATTGTTATACTACTGTATTTTTTATTCGGGGGGCTATGTTCCAGTTGGGATGTACCGAATACCCATCTGTGGCTTGACGTCCACCGTCTTGTACATGGGGCCGGAGAATGTTGGATTGGTGTGTGGGTGGATGGTTTGCATCTGTGATCTGAGTAGCTGGTACTCTTATGTAAGACTCATTTTGAACATTTCTGCTGTTGGGATTGTTGGTAGGGTAGTGATTGAAGGGAATTATAGGGAGGGTCTTGTAGCTTAACTGTAGAAATCAGAAGGAGAAACTGAGCCTGTAAATCCCTTACTTGGCACCTTTCGGTATCGCAATACCGCCGGATGTGAATTCGCCATTTTCTTTGATTCCTTGGTTCCTTGAGACACTCCTCCTTTGGGTGCCTGTATTTGTACGTCCGAACTGTCAGAAGTATCGCTAGAGATGTCGTACCTATTTCTCACTTCTATCTCGGTCTCCGGCACGGCAAATGCTGGGTAAAGCGTACCATTGGTACTTCGCGTACCTGAAGAAATAAAATAGACCCCATCTCGCGGTCCTTAGCCTCTTTCCCAGCAACTCCTATCCCTACCTCCCCGCGGTGCTGGCCGGGATACGAGCAACCTTAGGGAAGATCGGGTAACCAACCCCGGTGGGAACTATGGTCGTATGCTGACAGGGAAGGGGGGGTTTGCTCCTCTCCGGAGGTTCAAATCTTATTGAGCGTCTGTTCTCCATGTCAGGATCGGCTCACAACAGCGTCTGTTCTCCATGTTAGGGCGGCTGATCATCGTCCGAGTGCCAGCGAGGGACTCTAAGTGAAACTGTGCACCATGGTCCACCGGAAATAAGGAGGAATGGTCCTCCGGAAATTTAGGGGGTTTGGTGTCAGGCCCTGCAAGCCAGCCTTTAAAAAATCATAAGCAACGAACAATCAACAAGAGAGTATGGACCGGAACCATCGGCGAAGACCACTGCGACGAAAAGGGACTAGCGATTGGAAACTCGGTTCGTGGAACTGCAAATCTCTCAACTTCATCGGGAGCACACGCATACTCGCCGATGTGCTCAAGGACCGTGGATTCGGCATCGTAGCGCTGCAGGAGGTTTGTTGGAAGGGATCAATGGTGCGAACGTTTAGAGGTAATCATACCATCTAACAGTGTGACGTCTCGGACAGTGCGCACCTACCACCTCAACACCTTGCTGCGACTAACGTCGATACAACTGACGTACAGATCTATTGCTTTAACGAATGATGTTTGCATCTACTGGAGAGAGAGCAGCGATGAAAGCCAGAAAAAAGTGCAAATTCATCAACACGTGAACTGTTAGCTGCGAAATTGCGCTAAATCAACTTAATATTAGAATATTATTACCACTCTTAGATAATACGTTAATCAATTGTGCCACCGAACAAGTTAATAGTGAGCTGATAAATATTGAATTTGCCCAGATAATTGTTAACTATTTCTATTGCCATTTAGACCGCTGGTTTCCAACCTAATACCTGGTGCATGAATTGATTGTTCCACAATTTTCTATCCTACGAAGTGATTCTTAATGTTTAAAAGGGTAAGCCCCAAAAATTTACCATTATGCAATGAATTGATTAGAAACCTATCCTAAAATTTGTTATCCTAAATTGAAACATGCAGCTGAATCTAAGTTAGCAGGAGGCTTGATACAACCGAGTTGTGGTAGAAGAAATAGGAGGCACTAAACGTAAGCGAGTGTGATTTAATTCTTTATGCTATACTAACCATGATTCATATTAAAGGAAATTTTAACTATCCGCTAACTCCCTGTGGTGGTTCAATATTTCGGAAGACATCCCCTCACGTTGGCAAGGCCAACCATATTAAAATTTCGTTTACCACGGCGGACGATGTCGGAACCAGGTATGGATGCTGACAACAGAGCTAAATGTACCTCAGGTAAGCGGCAAACATCTCCCAATTCAAAGTCAGGCAATAAAGAACCCCAAAAGACCCGTCTAGACAACCTCCAAATAATGGCCCAAAGACGCTGTTGTCGCGAGTTCGACCCCAATTCGTTAAATCCCCAACGCGACTTGTAATTCCACACCGGTGGCTCGAGGTAATTGTAAGTTGTGCGATAAACTGGACGACGACCAAATGGTGCAGTGTGATACATGTGATGTGTGGCACCATTTCGCGTTGGATCTGCTTGGAATGCGCTACCGCGAAAGCAACCAAGGCAACGAAATCCAGAAGGAAAACATCCACACAGAAATTGGCGGTGACGTTACGGAAGAGGACAACTCGAGCAACAGCTACAAAGGGTACGAAAAAAGTGATTCCTACAACGGGGCGGAAGCATGCTGTTTGTGAAGCGGCGGCGAATTGTGAAGGTGATCCAGTTTCATTGGAGATGACGTTACTGAAGAGGACAACTGGAGCAACAGATGTAATTGATACGAAGAAAGTTATTCCTGGGCGGAAACATGCTGTTTATGATGCGGCAGCGAACTGCGAAGATGATCCAGTTGCAGCTGTTGGACGGAGCGGAAATTATGCACAGGCACCGACAAAAGCAAGCGTGAGAAAGGCCGGTTCAGTGGTATCAGCAGCATCGCGTAAATCATTCAAGGCGCGTTTGGATGTGGAGCTGCAACAGATCGAAGCTGAAGAGACACTGATGCAAGAAGAGATGCGGCGTAAGCGGGAACTAGCGGAAAAGAAGTTTGCTGTTCTGAAGGAGATGGCCGATTTGGAAGGCAGTGGCGAATCAGTCGTTGATCAGCAGAATGATCATCACAAGGTGGAACAGTGGTTGAAACATCGTGGTGAGACGAGAGTGAAACCAAAGCGTTCGTCATACAAGGATACCAGCGTGGAAGATGCCGGAAGTGAAGTGGAAACTGAAGATTCAAGCGAAGAAGGAACATTTGGTACCGGGACAAAACGTGAAGAAGAACTCTCATCCATCGGTGAAACCAATTGTGACGGAAGTGAAGAAGAAGCAAAATCCTATGATGAACGCGCAGGGCGAAGACACCGCAGATCGAAGAGTGAGACAGCCAAAAGGGTCGAAATTTGTGGAAGTAGACGATCCGTTGCAGACCGGCAACAATCTTTGATAAGCAGCAAAAGGCTATCGAAGCACGAGCTCGCAGCACGTCAGGTTGTACCTCGTGAGCTGCCCAAGTTCAGCGGTAATCCGGAGGAATGGCCTATGTTTTTATCCACGTATGAAGATACAACGGCTATGTGCGGATACACCGAAGCGGAGAACATGATTCGTTTGAGAAGCTGTCTGAAGGGAGATGCATTCAACGCTGTTCGAAGTTTCTTAATGCGGCCTGAGACGGTAGGCAGAGCGATCAGTGCACTGAAACTGCGCTTCGGTAGACCGGAGACGATAATTGAATACCTAAAGGAGCTTGAGCTTGAGCTTGATTGACTGCTCGTAGTTGCTACTCCATTATGACCAGATCAGCTGTTCTTGCACAGGGAACCAACAGATATTTGCTTGGGACTAGCACACATCTTCAATGTACAAGTACTGGTGATCTCATTTGTTAGGTCATACTGGCGCCTGCCACGTCAGAATGCAAGTCAATGTAGGGAAGGGGAGGAAATGATGATGCAATCACTCGCCCACTGCAAGCCGAATATACCTCTGCACTTGCCACGAGTTCATGCGGAATTTGTTGGAATTTCTGGGTTAGGTTGGAGGCAGAGGTTCGTCTTGGTTAACGAGCTGCCAATGTGATAGATAGGAGAATGTAACTGATGGAATTTCTAATTGGATGTAGGAAACGAGCTCTATAGTTCATTTCCAATTCTAGCAGATTACTGATAGAATACTCAAGTTGGAGGTATAGGAATAGTAATGGAAACGGTATGGAAGTCCATTTCCAGTTCTAGCGATTGCTAGAACATGAGGAATAAAGAGAAAGATACAAAGTAGGAGAATGGAACGGACCTGGGATTTAACCCACGACCTCCTGCGTATGAGGCAGAAGCAGTAGCCATATGACTACCAAGCCCGCTCTCGATAATTGAATACCTAAAGGAGAAGATTATCTCGATGCCAACTATCAAGCCAGACGCGATGGACAAGCTGGTAGACTATGCTCTGGAGGTTCAGAATCTCTGTGCAACGGTAAAAGCTTGCGGTGAAAAGGAGTATATGTGTGATACGACACTCCTAAAGGAATTAGTCCAGAAGCTGCCACCACAAATAAAGCTGGATTGGGCGCGGTACAAGAGGAACTTGCCAAAGGTAAAGTTGTCCACGTTCAGCCAGTGGATATACAGTTTGGCGGAAGATGTTAACGTCGTTTTCGAGCCCCAGTGTCGCGGAAGCAAGAACCAGGAGTTTAGAGGAACCCGTAAGGAGAAGTATGTAAACACTCACGCAGAAGCTCTTCCCAAGGATAGGACTCAGCCTGTATACCCGGCTCAAGGAAGATCAACAGTAGCCGGAGGAAGCGGAGGAAGCAAACCATGTCCAGCGTGCAAAGAAGATTGCAAATATCTTGGGAAGTGCAAGCGATTTCTGGAGCTGTCGTACGAAGCTAGGTGGCCGACAGTACGTGGGTTCAACTATTGTCGCAAGTGTCTTCGGCAGCATAAAGGTGGCTGCATTTCCGGAGAGTGTGGGAAGAACGGCTGCACCTTCAAGCACCACGTGTTGCTCCACAAGGACTTATTAGCATCAACACCACCGAACGGTGCAACAATCAATAGGAGTGGCTTTTCGAGGCAGAATGAGGAACGCAACGTTAATACGCACCAAACAGGTACAAGTCCAGGTTCGCTTCGTTACTTGCCAGTGACTCTGTTTGGAAACGGAGTAAATCTGAAATGTCACGCCTTCCTGGACGACGGATCTGAGCTGACTCTCATCGATCAGCAACTGGCCGAAGAATTGAGACTGTCTGGAACCATTCGTCCGCTCTGCCTGAAATGGACGGGTGGTACTCATCGTTACGAATCCGATTCACAGAGTGTCGAACTTGAGATAGCCGGAAAAGAAGGGAAGCGGTTGTTGCTGCAGGATGTGAGAACTGTCGAAGAGCTGCAATTACCCTTCCAGTCTTTGGATATGACCCAACTCACTGAGAAGCATCGATACCTGCAGGGACTCCCTGTGGAATCATACACAAACGTACGTCCACGGATACTGATTGGGTTGAAACACGCTAACGTTATGTTGGTGCGGAAAAGTCGTGAAGGCAAGATGGGTGATCCGATTGCCGTCAAAACCAATCTCGGTTGGTCGGTATACGGTGGCTGGGCTACGGAAAATTCGTCGAGCACTAGTCACACCTACCACATTTGTACTTGTAGCGAAGAAAACATAATTCACCTTAACCAGATGGTCAAAGACTACTTCTCGATCGATAACCTAGTAGTCAAATCCAACCAGCCCGAGCGACTTTCTAAGGATGATGAGCAGACAATGTCTCTGTTGGAATCTCGCACGCATTTCAATGGAGAGCGGTACGAAACAGGCCTGTTATGGCGCTCTGACAGAATCCGGCTACCGGATAATAAGGCAGTCGCAATACGTCGGTGGAGATGCCTGGAGAAACGCATGGCGAAGGATACGGAGTTATCGAAAGTTTTGAACGACAAAATCGCGGAATACATCTCTAAAAACTACATCCGCGAATTGACACCAGAGGAGCTTTCGGAAAAGCATGAACGAGTGTGGTATCTACCGATTTTCCCGGTATACAATCCGAATAAACCTGGAAAGGTACGCATCGTGTGGGATGCCGCCGCCACAGCGTACGGAACATCACTGAACTCGGTACTTCTTACTGGTCCCGATCAGTTGGCGCAGTAGTGAAGAACATGGTGAGCCTAGAACATATGTCATGCAGGTAATGACCTTCGGGGCTAGCTGTTCTCCTGCTACAGCCCAGTTTGTGAAGAACAGCAACGCAGACAGATACGTAGACGAATATCCGGAAGCAGTAGCGGTGATCAAGAAACGACACTATGTGGACGACATGGTTTTGAGCGTCGAAACGGAGGAAGAAGTCGTCGAGTTGTCTGAATCGGTACGCTATATCCACATGCAGGGTGGATTTGAAATCCGCAACTGGGTTTCCAACTCAGCGCTGGTGCTATCAAAAATGAATGCGGAGCAGTCAACGGAAAAGGACTTGAGTATAACATCCGAGCTACAGAGTCAGAAAATCCTCGGCATGTGGTGGGATACACAGGACGATGTATTCAAGTACAAGATCAGCTGGGCGAGATTTGATTCAGCGCTTCTCGATGGAAGTCGTTGTCCTACCAAACGAGAGATCCTTCGGACACTGATGACCATCTACGATCCTGTAGGGCTGATAGACCACTATTTGGTTCTACTGAAAATCCTGCTTCAGGAGGTGTGGCGTACTGGGGTTGAATGGGATGAGCCTATCCCTGAAATTCTGTTCGAGAGGTGGCGTACGTGGCTTCGTCTTCTCCCAGAATTGGAGAAACTACGGATACCAAGGTGTTACCGGCAAGTTATACTGGCGATGGAAGAGGCTGTGATTGATATGCACGTGTTCGTTGATGCCAGCGAAAGTGCTATGTCGGCCGTTGTGTTTCTGCGATTTTCGAAAGGTGGCCAGCTGGAATGTTCTTTGGTTGCAGCCAAGACTCGAGTAGCACCGATGAAATACACCTCAATCCCACGGTTAGAGCTGCAGGCCGCAGTTCTGGGGTGTCGATTGGCTGCCAACGTAACACGAAACCTGAGTATGAATATCTCTAAGCGTACATATTGGACAGACTCCCGAAATGTACTTTGTTGGCTTCGTGCCGACCACAAGCGATACAGTGCTTTCGTCGGATCAAGAATCAGTGAAATGTTGGAATCTACGGACATCCACGATTGGAGATGGGTTCCAACTCGATCTAATGTCGCTGATGACGGGACCAGATGGCGAGATCGACCAGACCTATCTTCGGAGAGCAGGTGGTTCAAGGGTCCAGAGTTCCTGATGCAAGCAGCGGAGCAGTGGCCTAAGCAGCCATTAAAGATCTCCACCGAGGAAGAGATGAGACCCAGTGTATTGTTCCACACCAGTGTTTCTGAACCAGTAATCGATGTCAGCAGGTTTTCGAGTTGGCGACGACTGTTGGTAGTGACCGGATACGTTCATCGCTTCTGCTCGAACATTCGACGGAGCAGCAAGAAAGATCCTCTGATATTTGGACCGTTATCGCGGGAAGAGCTTCGCAATGCGGAAGCACACCATTATCGGCAAGCGCAACGTGACATATACCAGGATGAAGTTGCAGTGCTGGTGGCTAAAGAAGCAACGAAAAAAAATATTCCAAAGGCGAGTCCTCTCTATAAGCTGAGCCCATTCGCGGACGACTCAGGCGTATTGCGGATGAAAGGTAGAACTGGCGTGTGTGCGTATCTCCACAGCGACGCGAAGAATCCTGTTATTCTACCACCCAAGCATCCAGTTACATCGCTACTCTTAGCATACTATCACGAAAAGTACTTCCACCGCAATTACGAGATCGCAGTCAACGAAGTTCGCCAAAAGTACAGCATTTTTCGCTTGAGACAAACACTTGCCACCATTCGTAGAAACTGCCAATGGTGCAAAAATCGCGACGCTGTTCCTCAACCGCCGGAAATGGCAGATCTTCCAGTTGCTAGGCTATCCGCACACACGAGACCGTTCGCGCATGTGGGGGTCGATTATTTTGGTCCAATAGAGTAGAGTGGGGCAAGAGTGCGCGTGGGGTAAGAGTACGTTTTCGATTTTTTGAAGTAATAAAAAAAGATAAACTAGCAGCACTGCATCAGTTTGACAGGTATTCTGGCCAACTATTATCATGTGTAATTGTAAACGATTTGAATAAACAACAAGGGAGATATGGAGTTAGATAACTTTTTGGTCATTTTGCTAAAAATAATTGGATTTCCGCAACTAGTATTTCATTACCATATACACGTTCAATCAAGTGAATATTATACCATTTCGATAACCTATTGTATAGAGTACTTTATGGTACAGAACACCAATCCGGTTGGTTTTCCAAGAAGTCAAAACCATTACTTGAATAATTTTTGGGACTGTGGGGTAAAAGTACGCAGGAACCGGTGGGGCAAGAGTACGCATATGAATCTTTAAGTTATGATGTCAAACCCGTATCTCCGGCCGAAAAAAGACTTCTTCCAAAGCGTAAAGATCCACAACTAAGAAAAAAGGGACAGAATTCGAAATTATCACAAGTTTTTAGGATAAGTTGAAGTAATTCGGTGTTAAAAAGGACTTAGCGAACAAAGCACTGAAGCGAAATAATGAAATTGTTTTAGGACTTGTTGTACACCTAAACATAGTACGAAAACACAATTTCATTTAAATGATAATTTAATTTAATCAAAAGAAACATTCATAAATTACACAACGTTTAGCTGGGAGGGGTTGCGAGATGTGTGACGATCCATATAATTTTTAGAGGATTCATACAAATAGTGTAAGATAGGGGGGGGGAGGTGTGATGAAATAGCCAAATTTTACGTGATTGGTGGACTTTCTTAAAGGAAAATGCCTTTGTATACGCCACTCGAAACCTGATATATATTTTTACCTCTGTAGTTTTTTGTATCAACCCATAAAAAACAATGGTTTTTCGTACGAAAATACACATTTTTAGGACCCCCTCCCCCTTTAAGAGTTACGTAATCTTTAAACATTCCTTAATATATTCTCATTAAACATCAATTAAATGTTATTAACTCTTATTTGTGATAATATATACTTAAAGCACATGATTGGATAAATGCGTACTCTTACCCCACCCGATGCGCACTTTTACCCCACCGGTGGGGTAAGAGTGCGTTTTTCACTTGTCTTGCAATAAGGGTTCTACTAAAACGAATCTCAATAATTTCAATATTTTTCCCCTGGGTAACATAAAGGAAGAGTATATGAATCATCGACACTGATTTGATAAGCAGAAGCTTGCTTCATAAGGGCCACATGCTCGATTGAAAACTAAGTGCGTACTCTTGCCCCACTCTACTCTAGAGGTAATTGTGGGTCGAAGGGTCGAAAAAAGGTGGGGGGTTCTACTGACTTGTTTGACGATAAGGGCCATCCACATCGAGGTAGCTCATTCCTTAACGACAAGTTCCTGCATAATGGCGTTGAGGAACTTCATCGCACGAAGAGGTACGCCAGTTAGCTTCTACAGCGATAGGGGCACAAATTTTGTAGGTGCCAACCGAACGCTGCAGGAGCTCTACCAGGCAGTTGATCGGAATCAGCTGATGCGGGAGTTCGTCACTTCGTCTACATCGTGGCAGTTCAACCCACCAGCGTCGCCCCACATGGGAGGAAGTTGGGAGCGGCTCGTACAGTCGGTCAAACGGAATCTGGCCGAAATCCTGCGCGCACGGCGACCAAATGACGAGGAACTGAGGAATGCACTGACAGAGGTAGAGGGTGTGCTCAACACGCGTCCTCTTACTCACGTGCCAATCGATGACGAACCAGCACCAGCCCTTACGCCCAACCATTTTCTTCTGGGCTCTTCGGATGGTTCGAAGCCGTTGACATTCGTAGACGCGAACACTGCGGCATTGCGACGAGGACATCCGACTTCCCAATGGTTGGCGAATCTCTTCTGGAAACGCTGGGTTCGGGACTACCTTCCCGACATAACACGACGTACGAAGTGGCACGAGAAGGCAAAACCTCTTGAGGAAGGTGACATTGTAGTCATCGTGGATCATGAGCATCCCAGAAACTGTTGGCCCAAGGGACGGGTCATCGGAGTGGTAACTAGAGGAGGGCAAACTCGCAGGGCTACCGTTCAAACAGTGAGCGGAATCTACGAGCGATCTACCGTTAACCTGGCGGTGTTGGACGTACGGCGCGACGCAGAGTAAGCGGAACCGGAGAACCCGGTTCGCGTACCGGGAGGAGTGTGACGTCTCGGACAGTGCGCACCTACCACCTCAACACCTTGCTGCGACTAACGTCGATACAACTGACGTACAGATCTATTGCTTTAACGAATGATGTTTGCATCTACTGGAGAGAGAGCAGCGATGAAAGCCAGAAAAAAGTGCAAATTCATCAACACGTGAACTGTTAGCTGCGAAATTGCGCTAAATCAACTTAATATTAGAATATTATTACCACTCTTAGATAATACGTTAATCAATTGTGCCACCGAACAAGTTAATAGTGAGCTGATAAATATTGAATTTGCCCAGATAATTGTTAACTATTTTCTATTGCCATTTAGACCGCTGGTTTCCAACCTAATACCTGGTGCATGAATTGATTGTTCCACAATTTTCTATCCTACGAAGTGATTCTTAATGTTTAAAAGGGTAAGCCCCAAAATTTACCATTATGCAATGAATTGATTAAAAACCTATCCTAAAATTTGTTATCCTAAATTGAAACATGCAGCTGAATCTAAGTTAGCAGGAGGCTTGATACAACCGAGTTGTGGTAGAAGAAATAGGAGGCACTAAACGTAAGCGAGTGTGATTTAATTCTTTATGCTATACTAACCATGATTCATATTAAAGGAAATTTTAACTATCCGCTAACTCCCTGTGGTGGTTCAATATTTCGGAAGACATCCCCTCACGTTGGCAAGGCCAACCATAAACAGAGCTGCGGCAACACACACGAGCTGGGAACAGCTTTCATAGTGATGGGCGATATGCACAGGCGCGTGATCGGGTGGTGGCCGATCAACGAGAGAATGTGCAGGTTGAGGATCAAAGGCCGGTTCTTCAACTTCAGCATAATCAACGTCCATATAGCCCACACTCCGGGAAGCACTGATGATGATAAGGACGCATTCTACGCGCAGCTGGAACGTGAGTACGACAGCTGCCCAAGCCACGACGTCAAAATCATCATAGGAGATTTGAACGCTCAGGTTGGCCAAGAGGAGGAGTTTAGACCGACTATTGGAAAGTTCAGCGCTCACCGGCTGACGAACGAAAACGGCCTACGACTAATTGATTTCGCCGCCTCCAAGAATATGGCCATTCGCAGCACCTATTTCCAACACAGCCTCCCGTATCGGTACACCTGGAGATCGCCACTGCAGACAGAATCACAAATCGACCACGTTCTGATTGATGGACGGCACTTCTCCGACATTATCGACGTCAGGACATATCGTGGCGCTAACATCGACTCTGACCACTATCTGGTGATGGTTAAACTGCGCCCAAAACTATCCGTCATCAACAATGTTCGGTACCGACGACCGCCGCGGTACGACCTAGAGCGACTGAAGCAACCTGATGTCGCCACTGCATACGCGCAGCATCTCGAGGCAGCGTTGCCGGAAGAGGGTGAGCTCGATGGGGCCCCTCTTGAGGACTGCTGGAATACAGTCAAAGCAGCCATTAACGACGCAGCGGAGAACAACGTCGGGTATATGGGTCGAAGTCGACGGAACGATTGGTTCGACGAAGAGTGCAGACAGATTCTGGAGGAGAAGGACGCAGCGCGGGCGGTCGCGCTGCAGCAAGGTACCCGGCAGAACGTGGAACGTTATAGACGGAAGCGGAGACAACAGACCCGCTTTTTCAGGAGAAGAAACGCCGCCTGGAAGAAGCGGAGTGCGAGGAGATGGAACAGCTGTGCCGTTCTCAAGATACACACAAGTTCTATCAGAAGCTCAACGCATCCCGCAAAGGCTTCGTGCCGCGAGCCGAAATGTGCCGGGATAAGGATGGGAGCATCTTGACGGACGAACGTGTGGTGATCGAAAGGTGGAAGCAGCACTACGAGGAACATCTGAATGGCGCTGAGAGTACAGGCAATGAAAGTCAAGGCAGCGGAGGAGATGACTACGTCAGTTCAGCGGACGATGGAAGCCAACCAGCCCCCACCTTGAGGGAAGTTAAGGATGCCATTCAACAGCTAAAGACCAATAAAGCAGCTGGTAAGGATGGTATCGGAGCTGAGCTCATCAAGATGGGCCCGGAAAAGCTGGCCACTTGCCTGTACAAACTGATAGTCAGAATCTGGGAAAACGAACAGCTACCGGAGGAGTGGAAGAAAGGGGTTATATGCCCCATCTACAAGAAAGGCGACAAACTGGAGTGTGAGAACTTTCGAGCGATCACCATCCTTAATGCCGCCTACAAAGTGATATCCCAGATCATCTTCCGTCGTCTGTCACCATTAGTGAACGAGTTCGTGGGAAGTTATCAAGCCGGCTTCGTTGACGGCCGCTCGACAACGGACCAGATCTTTACTGTACGGCAAATCCTTCAAAAATGCCGTGAATACCAGGTCCCAACGCACCATCTGTTCGTTGATTTCAAGGCGGCATACGACAGTATAGACCGCGTAGAGCTATGGAAAATTATGGACGAGAACAGCTTCCCTGGAAAGCTTACCAGACTGATCAGAGCAACGGTGGATGGTGTGCAAAACTGTGTGAAGATCTCGGGCGAACACTCCAGTTCGTTCGAATCGCGCCGGGGACTAAGACAAGGTGATGGACTTTCGTGCCTGTTGTTCAACATTGCGCTAGAAGGTGTCATGCGGAGAGCCGGGTGTAACAGCCGGGGTACGATTTTCAACAGATCCAGTCAATTTATTTGCTTCGCGGATGACATGGACATTGTCGGCCGAACATTTTCAAAGGTGGCAGAACTGTACACCCGCCTGAAACGTGAAGCAACAAAAGTTGGACTGGTGGTGAATGCGTCAAAGACAAAGTACATGCTTGTGGGTGGAACCGAGCGCGACAGGGTCCGCCTGAGAAGCAGTGTTACGATAGACGGGGATACCTTCGAGGTGGTCGAGGAATTCGTCTACCTCGGATCCTTGCTAACGGCTGACAACAACGTTAGTCGTGAAATACGAAGGCGCATCATCTGTGGAAGTCGGGCCTACTACGGGCTCCAGAAGAAACTGCGGTCGAAAAAGATTCGCCACCGCACCAAATGTGTCATGTACAAGACGTTAATAAGACCGGTAGTCCTCTACGGACATGAAACATGGACAATGCTCGAGGAGGACTTGCAGGCACTCGGAGTATTCGAGAGACGGGTGCTTAGGACCATCTTTGGCGGTGTACAAGAAGACGGTGTGTGGCGACGAAGAATGAACCATGAGCTCGCCCACCTCTACGGCGAACCCAGTATCCAGAAGGTAGCTAAAGCCGGAAGGGTACGATGGGCAGGGCATGTTGCAAGAATGCCAGACAACAACCCTGCAAAGATGGTGTTCGCTTCCGATCCGGCAGGTGCGAGACGACGTGGAGCGCAGCGAGCGAGATGGGCAGACCAGGTGCAGAACGACTTGGCGAGCGTGGGGCGTATTCGAGGATGGAGAGATGCGGCCTCGAACCGTGTATTGTGGCGTCAAATTGTTGATTCAGTGTTATCTGTATAGATGTAGACTAAATAAATGAATGAATCTCGGTCTCCTGGGCTTCTTCCTGAACGTTACCACTTTTCTTCCTTCCCGGTAAGCTCGAAGACTTTGTAGACGAGATCTTCGATTGTTTTTTGTGGAGTCGAGCCGGCTACTTACTCCGGAGTGTCGTGAATGATTAGCTTATTGCTTTTCTTCATGCAGTTTGGCGATGATTTTTCAGCTTGTGGATTTCTTGATCTTTACCAGCGCTGGTGATCTTGGCGAAAGTACTCGCTTGTCCTGGACCGGAGCAGGCCTCAAAATCCTTGCGTGCTTGCATGTAGGGAATTCCCTGGTCAACATGGATCCTCTGGATTTCTACCTCTTTGAGGTATTCCGAACATTTTCTGCTCGATTGTGGTTGCTCGTAAGTCTTGCAGAAGTTGCAAAAATGTGGCTCGGAGTGGTTGGTCGGCGTGTTGCTGGCTTCGTCCATTCCCCAGTGACATTTTCGTTTTAAAGTGGTTCTAAGGCATTCTTGTAGAGTAAATAATGGTCTTCAAGAGCGTTATAAAACTAAAAATGTTGCTTGGGTTGCCATGGTGACGTCAACGGAGTGGCACTTGGCGCAGTTTCCGCAAATTTGTTCGTTGCTTGGGCATCACTTACTGGTGTGCCCGAAGTTCCAGCACTTGTAACACCTCATCGGATTCGGATGATAGTGCCTTGTGGGACATCTTGACCATCCAAAATTAACGTACTCCGGGATGACAGTGCCGGAAATCGTCAATATAATGGTCGGGGTGTTGACCATGTTGCCATCGGGAAGCCTTTTCTTAATCCGGTAGATGTCGCGAAAATCTTGGTCCTGTAACAGGCTAAGGAGGTAATCGTTGGGAAGGGCGACAGAGTCGACGTTTGATACCACACATTTAACCGAGTTGAGGAATGGATGCTCGACGATGGACACGGGTCTACCGTTGCTGGCGCTATCAATTGATCCCCCAAGAAAGGCTTCAACGGCGCAACAAAAACGAATTGGTTGGGAGAGGTCCATTTATTCCCTGCATTAGTAGGACCTGTAGAGTTCCGAGCGTATTGTCTGGATCCATGAAACGCCAGAGTATGAATCCGGTGAATTGTCCATCGATTCTGCTTGTTATACTGCCCGAGGCCACCTCCATGTTTACCCGCGCGCACCACCAAACGGCACGGGTGGAAATTGACGTTTGCTTTGCGAAACGATGCTTCCGGGTTTGGTCCCGAAACTCTCAGGATAAGGTAAAACAATTTCATTGACGATTGTGCGTTTACAGTTCGTCACTCCTACCGCGCAAGTCACTGTTCGGCTCACAATGACGACCCTTACCGCCCCTATGAAATGGTTCGTTTCACTTCCTCCACGCAAGTCACTGATTGGTCGCACTGGCGACCATGCGTCTCCACCACGCCGAAGGAGTGTTTTTTACCCTTCGTCTTCACTCACGAAACAACCACCAAGCGTCTCCACCTGGGAAAGTCACTATCTGGACGAAACGCACTGTCAAGATTTTCTTCAGAATGCCTATCGCACAACTGGAGTGTCTTGGAACCTCCCCACTGCATGGAGAGGGTCTGACCACGGTTCAATTCCCCTTCTCTGCGAGGGGAAGAACTGACCTAAATGGCCGAAAAAGCCGTATCTCCGGATCCCGTGATCGGATCGGTTCGCGATTCGTAACAGGTCCTGACCGTACTAACCGATTTTTTATCCACCAAAGTTTTCACCGAAAATATCCAAATGTCTCGAATGACTTAACTCGTAGTGAACTTAACTCGCGCTCACGAAGCTATATTATAACATAACTTTATAACTAACCAACTTATAACCTGAGACTTATAACTATGCTATGACATGTGCAATCCACATGTCAGTCTCATCTTTATCGTTTCTGTAGCTCCAGGGGAAACTTTTTCTTCTTCTTTTTTATTAGTTTAAAGAGGCTTTAACTCTTTAAACTTACAAAGAAGAAGAAGAATTTTCCACTGGAACTACATAAACGATAAGGATGAGACGATGGAATGGTGTGAAAGTTATTTCTACCAAGCATCGAACCTTCAGTTCTGTCAATGCCTGCCCAAAATCAGTCAGCATTCACAGCGGAGGAGCTAGTAGGAACTTGTAAAACACTTTGGAACAATCAGAAATTGCAAATTCTACTAGGGTCAATGGACATTCTGTTTTCAACCTCTTAACAGTAAGTTTAGATGAATCAGATTTCACTTTCGTCGGAAATAAAACAAAACAAAGAATATGGCATATCAAAGAAGAAAAAAAGAATGAATAAAGAAAAAAATGTGGAAAACATATAAAAAAAAGATATTTTAGATACTAGATAAAGATTGTCGCTTCGGTTCCCTTTGTTCTGCTGTCCGAAACATGTGTGGTACATACCTGTCAAATCGTATGGAGTTTCCTTCTTTGACATTTAGCTCCCCTATCCTCGCCAGCAAAAGATGTTCCGGACAGCGACGACAGCGACAATCTTTATCTAGTAACTAAAATATCTTTTATCAAAAACAAACAAATTTAAAACGAGAAAAAGATAAAGAATAGAAAATTAATTTTGAATCAAGAATCACCAATCCAACAGCCAAGAACCAAGATCTAAGCATAAATAATAGCCTTGTACATATTTTATGCTGCCTCACAATGTTTCGTGCCTGAAGGTCTAAAATAGTTAGTTCCGCATCAAAATTAAATGATGACTAATAATCGAAGGTGGGGTTTTGCGTTAGTACCGTGTGTGCCTTTTATTTTAGGACGTGTGTAGTCCTTTCATATACCAAAGTATGCTCCCACGGATACAGAAACAATTTTACTCCTTGCTAAACATCAGCTGTTTGTGACAACAGGGAGTCATTTCAGTATGCAAGCGTTTCACATGTTATTACCTCGTACCAATATATAATTTCGCTGAGGGAATTTGTTTAGTTTCGCTATCGTATCTGTAGGAGTTTTACCACTTGCTAGTATTACGGTGCAACAGTTCAAACCAATTCAGTGCCATGTGTCCCAGAAATGGGTCTAATCATCATAAAAAAGTTCATTTTATTTCATGTTTATCCAGTTTACAGCGCTGCTGCCGAAAGAACTGAAAACGCTTACAGGACTGATAGAGGATAACAGCATTGCGACACGTGCATACGCTTTGCGAACGCTCCTAGCCATGGGTGCGCTAGATTTCGAAAATCTGAAGCTAATTGCATTTGCAACCGTCGCCCGTCTGGATGATCCGAGCAGTGAGGTGCGTGAAATGGCAGCCATCTGCTTGGGCCGGTTGCAGTTGTTGGTATCGGCGGATGATGACGATTCATCAGCACGAGCCCGCTGGGAAGCTACACTTAAACCGATTATTTCCACCATGTTCCTACATCTGGAAAATCCGGAGTTAAAACTACGAGTTGCGATTCTAGGTAAGTTTCTGATTGGTTGAGCTTATGAATCGGGAGAGAATTAAAAACATTTTCTAAATTCATTTATACTTCAGTTTTTGGGAAATGTTCTTTGTTTTGTTATTAATCATGGATTGAAATTATCTCAGGTTGATCACAAATGTGAAAATCCAGTAGCGTATCCAGAAAGCCATACTCAAATAATTGGTTTTTGAGCTTTTTTATTATTTTTTCGTTCATCATAACTTTTTTGGGACTTATAAACAGAAGTAGGTTCTAGACATACGGCGTAAATAAAAATTCCTCGAAATCCACGATAATCCCAAAATCAGCGTATAAAACCCCATAAAAAATCACTTCAACAAAAATTGCGTCTTCACGGTCATTACGTACCCTCCAAAGTGTTTGAATAATCGCGAAAAATTCTCGGGGGATATCCGCGTAAATTTCAAAAATCGCGTAAAAATAGGCACGTAAGAAACGACTCGCGTAAAATGCAACCCCAGTGTTCTTGGAAGCCCTAAAATAAATATTGTATCATTCAACCTAGATCATAAGAAACAGCATTTCGAAAGATCGCAAACGGTTTTTAAGTTTATTAGGTTTCGTTAAAGTTTTACATGGAATGCGTTAGTTTGAACTTTGAACTGCTACCGTCATCAAGGGTGATAATAATAGCTCAAATGGGGATGAGAATGAGTTACTCTTTCAACAACTTAGAATGATAAGAAAATTATTTTTAGGTTTTTAGTGGAATGTTTTCACCTGTCATATAAGACGAGTTTATATAATCCTTTGAATTCCACCACTTAATTGTATCTTGACAGATACGTATTTCGACCTCAAAAGTAAGGCCGTCTTCAGTGTCTCGTACTTGACTCGACTTTAACGACTCGTAAGTCGAGTCAAGTACGAGACACTGAAGACACTTTTGAGGTCGAAATACGTATCTGTCAAGATCAATTAAGTGAATTCAATGGGATTGTATAAACTCGTCTTATGACATGAACAGAATGTCTGTAGAAGAAATCCTACAATTGCTAAGTGAATACACTTTTTTTCATTTCCCAACAGAATCGCTCGGCCGATTGGTCGTTCATCATAATACGCTAATCAAAAGCCTCGCTAATGAAGTTGAAGCGGGATGTCCGTACAAGAAGGATCTGGATAATATCCTCTCTCATCAATAAATACCTCTGGTGCAGGCGCTTCGGATCGGTCTTTCCACCAAGCCATCACTATCCACGAACTGAACGAGGAAAAAATCAACTACAAAGAGCGCCAACCTAACAGATCCAACGGCCGCGACGGCACCATCAGGATAATTGATTCAAATCGTATTTCACCGAATGAACCTTTATCATCGCTATCACCATCAACCGACAAGTACATACGAGGGGTGGCGGTGGAGGGAAATTGTGTAACGGCATTCGGTTTGTTCTGCCTTTCTCTTTTTGCCTGCTTTCAACTATCGTGTTTCTATATTCCTAGCCAAAGGCAGATGCTTCACAATCATCAATCGTTTGGAAGCAACCGAAAAAAATAGCAGATCAATTGAACGACTGCTAGATGGAAAATTGGTCCGCTCTGTTCTGAGATTTCCGATTCATTTTTTTTTGCTCATTCACTGGCTCATCAGTGAATGGTAGCTAGTCGAGCATAGATCTATAGTTGTATAGTTCCGTTCGGTTTCTACTGTGAGGCTATTGTCGCCGGTTGGTTCCGTTCGCTCGTAATTGCAATTATGAAATTTTATTTCATTCAGCGTCATATTCTAACTTATCTCGCAAATGTTTTCTCCAAGTGCAATGATAAAGCAAATTATTGATTAAAGATTGATTCATCATTCATTATAAATTTATCCATTTTGATGTGACGGCTTTTAATTTGGGTGAAAACGTAATTTTAACAGTTTAACCGCTTGACGTTATGAATGGTAGAACTTTTACTCAACAAAGGTGATGCGTTACATTTTTTCCCTCTCTGCGTATAGTGTGACAGTTACATAAACTTTTTAGATTTGGATTAAAAATATTCGAGCAACCTCATAACTTTTTCTGCAATAGCCTTCTTTTTAACCTAGTGTTCTCCTAAAATTAGAAGAAAAATTCTGATAAATTTAAAGACAAATTTGAGTTGAAATCAATAGGATTTTCATAACGTTGTACGATTCAAAAGCGTTGTTGGCTATGCGCTCACTTAGAAATGAAAGAAAAAGTCATCTTAAGCTCTGCCGTTATCAAGGATGGCAGAATTCGTGCATTGCCGTAATGAGTGAAAAAATCAGTAATAAATAGTTCATATTTTCAATGTTTTAATCAATTACTTTCTATAAACAACATATTACTGCCCTTTGGTCAGTGAACCAATATCTAGGCGCGTTGGCAAGCTGGCCAAAAACCGGCATGTCGCGAAGTTTCATTAAGGCAATTTTAAGTTTCCCTACAGTTTTATGAAGGCACCATATAATCTAGTATGGTTGAATCAGTGTTTTCGTGCAGTTATATTGATGATACATTCTCCTATAGACGAATCCAAGTAAAAATAAGAAGAAGACACACGACGGTGTTAACTTTGACAGATCCTACAGCACAGCATAGGAAGATCATTTTAAAATGCTTATAATAAATTCTAGACAAAATGTAATTAAAATCTGATTGAAGTATGATACGGAAAAAGTTCCGAACTGTATGATAGATACATTTTTGGGAAATATTCAAAAAATTGAGATAAGCTTCCGAATATGTAATTCAGAACTTTTTCCGTACCCTACATTAATCAGATTTTAATTACAATTTCTCTAGAATTTATTATAAGCATTTTAAAATGATCTTCCTATGCTGTGCTGTAGGATCTGTCAAAGTTAACACCGTCGTGTGTCTTCTTCTTATTTTTACTTGGATTCGTCTATCCAGTTTCCACATATATGCTTCTGATTCAAGATACGCTAAGTAGGGTAGCTAATGGGCAGCACCCCCTATTCTCGCTCACAACGAACAAAATTAACTGATTAGTAAATTATAGCTTACTTGTCATAAGACGAGTTTGTACAATTTCATTTAATTCCACCACTTGATCATTTGGACAAAAACTCATTTAGCACAAGCCGTTTCAAGTTTGCATGCAAATTAGTATGGGGAAATTTGTATTTTCATTTTACTGGTTATGGCGTTTCCTCATTAAGCGCAGTGTCGTGACCCGGACGAGTTTTCTAGTCTCGACCGTTCGTCGCAACAATACTCAGCAAACTGATTCTCGTTTCGCGCTTTGACACGATCATCCTGAATCCAAGGTAGCTTGCTACACGTTTGAAAGAAATACACTACAAAAGAGTATATTCTGATTGAATATTATTTGATTGCTAATTTAACAATGCAGTGAGTGAAGTGAATCATTTTTTCTCGATATTTCATAGACCGGATCTACACGCAAGTTAAAAAAAAACCTACATAGCTAAAAGGAATACTCAAGAGCTTCCACTCAACGAAAACCGCATCTTTATCAATTAATTAGTAAGTGAACGAAGGGTGGTTCTCCCAACAGCTGATGCAAATCGTGGTTCATTTGCCTCCTCCTCCTACTGTCCGCCATCTGTACCCCACCATAGATGGTAATCAACACTTTCCTTTCGAAAACTTCACGCGTCTTGGGGAGTCCAAAGTATGTACGATTTGCTGTCACGATGTAGCTCCGAATTTCTTTGCTGGTATCGTTATTGGAGGTTACCAGTGAGCCAAAGTACAAGAATTCTTCAACCACCTCGATTTTGTCTAGACCGATACAATCGCGTGGTGGCTGGCTTGCATAGCCCTCTCTTGTGTTTCTACCTATCATGTACTTCGTCTTCGACGTGTTAATGAGTAGTCCAATCCGTTTAGCTTCTTTTTTTTCAGTCTGATGTAGGCGGCCTCCATCTTCTCAAAGTTACGTGCCATAATATTGATGTCGTCGGCTAAACCAAATAGCTGAAAATTTATTTTATTGGCTTAATCACCGTTACTCAATATGGGGTTGAATTACTACTACATTGTCTCGACCAAGATAAATACATACTTTTGCAGCACACCTGAAAAATTTGGAAAAACCCTAGAAATTCCGCATGATAGATCGGATCAGTTTATCAACTCGCAGATTAATTCTGCACAAATGGTATAGTGCATTTTGATGGACGAAGAGATATACGTCAAATTGGACACCAGTACACTTCTAGGGTCACATTTTTTTCAACGCTGAACAGAGGACAGATGTACCTGATGACGTGCGATATATCCGAACCGAAAAAAATGGGGAAAATGTTTTGGTATGGCAAGCAATTTGCTCCTGTGACTCCGTATTTCACAAACAACGGTAAAAATTGAAGAGAATAATGTATCATAAAACGACTTCTAATCATCTACCGAAAGCATGCGGATCCTCTATTGTTTTGGCCGGTCGATTTTGTCGAAAAATGCCTAAATCCACCAAACTGCCCTGAACTGCGTCCTATCGAAAAATACTGGGCAATAATTAAGCGGCATCATAAGGTAGATGGGAGAGGAACAAGCCCTGTTGACTGCTTTAAGAAAATTTGGTCTGCGGCACAATGAAAAGTTACGGAAGAAGTTGTGCAGAATCTAATGGGAACTGTCAAGAGAAAAGTCCGAGCATTCTTCAGAAAAAAGAAGTAAATATTCAAAATCACGTGAATTCGTTCATATGTATGTTGATTGTCATTTATATAAAGCAACCTTATGAATTTGTTTCAAAATAAACATGTTCCTTTAAAAAACAGGTGTCCACTTTCTTTAATGAACAGTCCTTAAGCTTGAAAGTGACAGTTCGTAAAATTAAAAATTACTATAATAAGAATCGTTTCCAATGTGACAAATAAAACATATGTCTATTCGGGAATTATTAAGCTGGCACTTTCAATTCTAATTTGAGTTATTTCGTAAAATGAGACGAAGTTTTAAATAGAGAAAAGGAAATTGGAATATAATAATTATGCAAAGCTACTAATAATAATTTGTAAGCATGTCATATCAGAAAAATAAAGTCTGTACAATAAAGAGAGCAGTGAAGTTCATAGCCTTCTTAATTCTTCTCACTTAATAATTATTCTATTTACAATTTATTTCTTCGATCAATATTCTGAGCTGGACAGATGTCGAACAGTTTTCCGTCCATCAGCATGGACATTTGCTCATAAAATTTTTCATAAATTTGTTTGGATCATTGCCATTTGACGTACCCTGTACCACCCAAGTTCTCTACATGCTATAAAGATAGCTCCCTATCTAAATATATTTCGTCGTGGAACGCTTTGAGGGAGCACAAATGGGCGCGCTTTACTGTTCTCTGTCGATTTTGTTCCGATCGCGCTCTCTTCATCGAATCGCGCATGCGCTGTTTGAAGCGATTCTCGATAGGCACCAAACCGTGCACTGCCAGCGTAGA
Source organism: Armigeres subalbatus (assembly GCF_024139115.2). Classification (NCBI taxonomy): domain Eukaryota; kingdom Metazoa; phylum Arthropoda; class Insecta; order Diptera; family Culicidae; genus Armigeres; species Armigeres subalbatus. The sequence continues at coordinate 117,534 of NW_026942489.1, forward strand.
ACGCTTTGACTACCTATACATCGCCGATTGATCACCTCAGCAGATGATCCACACATACAAAATAATGCATGACAAAGCGTTCTCGGCTGAAAGTTCCGTGTTGGTACAACATGTGGTGTCGGTGGGTCGGTTCGGTATCGTAGAGAAAAATATAACGCGTCCCCATCGCAGCATTTGGTTGCCTCACATCGCATGCTGCCTCTAAAAAAATCATGCGTATTTTCCGTTTATGTATCTTCAAATTTGCATGAAACATCTATCAAATGCACATAATTCAAATATATGTTTTGATTAGAAAGACAAGAAATCTATCGAGAGTTTGAATATTGGGGGTAAAATTGCCACATGTGCAGTGGACACGTCGCACATGCGGACGCGACGCCTCTGGAAAAACATAAACATACTGGCTGGCTCTCCCATACTAAAATGCAAGAAGGCTGAATCGTGAATTTGGCAGATTGGAACACCTACTCTTCAGACGCATATATCAATAATTCAACCACACACAAGTAGCTGAACAGACTTCGTGAAAATTGCGTGCCATTGGTGTCAATCCCTGTCCTTCGTTTAGAGGGAGTAACTCTAAATCAATGTTGAATAGCAAAGACCACCATCTTGCCGTACGGCTTTATGCGTTTTGAAAGGATTCAAGAATGCCCCTGAAACTCGAACTACGCACATCATCCATCGTCGTCTTTATCAACCGTGTCAGTTTATCCGAAAATCCGTGTTCGTGCATTAGTTGCCAAAGCTGGTATCCATAGATAGTATCATATGCGGCTTTGAAGTCGATGAATATATGATGTATGGGCACGTTGAATTCTCGGCATTTCTGCAATACTTGGTGAATGGCGAACTCCTGGTCCGTGGTGGAGCGTTCGTCCATGAAACCCGCTTGGTACTGCCCCACGAACTGTCTTGCAATTGGTGCTAGTCGACGGCCTAAAATTTGGGAGAGTACATTGTAGGCGGCGCTCAGCAATGTGATTGCGCGGTAGTTTCTACAATCCAGCTCTTATCGCCCTTTTTGTAGATGGGAAACACGACACCTTCCATCCACTCCTGCGGCAGAACCTCAACCTCTCAAACCTTTGATCATATATTTCTCCAGCCATCTTCAAGAGTAGATCCGCCTAGCTGCTCTTCCGTTGGGAATCCCGCTTCCAGCTGCTCGCGTAGTAATAGTCTACCGTCTTGTAGCCGTCCAATATTTAATCACGACGTTCGACTTCGACGCGTGTTGTACACCGTCCATAGTTTAAAGCGCAGGCATACTGCAAAAAGGGTAGTGATCGGATTCAATATTCGCACTGCGGTAAGTGCGGATGTTTGTGATGTCGGAGATGAATTTACCGTCGATAAGAACCTTGCCTATTTGGTTTGGTGATTTACATGTGGCCTTGTCGTTATTCTTGCGGGGGAAGAAAGTGCTTCGGACTACAATTCCGCGGGAGACTGCAAAGTTTATGCGTTGCTGACCATTGCCATTCGATACGGTATGCAGACTAACCGGTCCAATCTCCATAAATTTCCTCCCTTCCTACTTGCGCGTTCATGTCTCCGATGACAAATTTGACGTCCCGCAGTGCGGGCACCCATCATATGTCTGTTCCAGCTGTGTAGGCAACGTTTTTTTCTCGTCGTCAGGTCTCCTTCCCTTCGTTCTCTTCGATGGACTTTTATCCTCAGCTTGCACATCCTTGCATTGATTGGCTGCCACCCAATCATGCGTTGGCGCATCTTGCCCAACACTATGACAACGATTCCCAGTTTTTGCTGTCGATTGACATTACACAATCTCACCAAGAAGATCAAATTCCGATGAAGCGGCTTCGAAAGTGAATAGTCTTCTGAAAATCTTCTTCTTCTATATACATAAAAATGAATTTCTGTATGTTTGACCCTTATGGACTCGAAATCTACTGAACCGATCGGTGTGTAAATTTGTATGCAGAGGTTTTTGGGGCCGGGGAAGGTTCTTAACCCATATAGGCCCAAGCGAAGAAAATCAAATTAAAAATGCCAATGCTTGTCTTGTCTTGTCTTGTCTTAGCACATGCACAGCCAGTATTGAAAAGCATCCTGGAAATGTCGGTTGTGTTCCGAGCATTTTCTTGTCTGTATTAATATTTGCAGCATATCATAAATATAACACAAGTATTAAAACGGCCAGGCCCACCGTGCAGGCTTGAGTTTGGGAGAAAATCCAGAACTCCCCGGCAAGCAGATTATTTACTAATAAATAACATGATCAACGAAGAGTTTTGAATCTACGAAAGGAAGAAACGGGGACAGCCGTACCAACCGTTTCACATTCAGGGGGAAAGATGATTGACGAATCGTTGGGAGTGACTTTGCTAAGAAGATTAATGTACACTCCATGGGTCCTCGACGTCTTGGGATGGGACACAGTTTTTAGTCTAGTGCCCTGGCTTATACACTGATGGGCAAAGGTATTCGCCTAAATTCAGATTGATTACTATGAAAGCATGACGAATACTTATGTATATCAGTGTACATATAGGCCTAGGTTTAAGCGCCATTACTCGCTCTCTGGAACGAGACAAAGAAAAAGGACCAAAAGCGATGAAAACAAAGCGAAAACTCAATACGATAAAATTATACCAAATTTTTACTTACAACATCTCCATATTTTCCGTGCTTGGAAGCGTTTTTTTTTTATTTTTCCGTCAAAACACAATTTATTGAAACATAATAACAAGCATCAAATGTATAATAAAATAAAACAATGAATGATAATCAAAAGAAAATGAATATAAGAAAAATAAGCTGTTTGTTTTCTTTTATTGAAATATAGCCATGGGGTATGGACTATTCAGCTTAACAAAAATCGTTACTAGCAGGCAAAAGTGTAGTCAACTACCATTCGAGTTTTAAATTCACAGAGCTCATCGTTAATAAGCTCAAGGAAGTAGGGGAACCACCAAATGTCACCTATTGTTGAACTCTCATAAGAAATGCACGTGCTTTCAACAATAAGCGAAGAAATTAGTCGTTCAACATTTGGCGAATTATCAATATTCGGGTTCTCTACCTGGACCAGGATGTTTTCAGGACAAACTTTCTGGGCATAGCGTATTAATAACGCTATAAAAAGAATCGATATATTGAATGGATATATAAAAGAATTTGTTTGTTTAGTATAATAGGCACATTGGAAATAATTAATGGGTTATACAGAGTGTAGGGGTGGTTCCTTTATTATGCAAAAAATAATATATGGCACACGCGGGAATCAAATTAAAAATGCCAATGCTCATCAAATATTTGGATTTTCAGCATTAGACTCGTACAGGTTTCTAGTTTCCGGGAACATGTTGTTAAAATCAAAAATGTCCCTGTGGCCGGAGTTATCCTGGGGGGCCTCTTGGTAAAATGCGGTCAAATTGGCCATTTTTTGGGACCGCAATGAGATTTGTCGGATGAAACGAGATAAATGATTGACACTATTTCCAGGCATCATGTACTAGAGCAGAAGAGTGCTTCGGAAGGTTGATGAAGGGATTGATTAAGGATGAAGCCGCCGAGAGAAATGGCCAAAAATAGAGCCATTCTGATTCAGGCAATATGGGTATCAAACTTCATGAATTTTAAATGGCAAAGATGGGACAGATATGCGATTCACGGCAGTTCAAGTCAACTGGCCATTTTGTAGCCGGTTCTAGAAGACCCTGGGGGATCGGCAATAGGGGCCATAGGGGGGAATCTTTTAAGACCAGGAAATATGCGTATCAAACTTCGTGACATTTGAAATGACATTTATGTTCATCCTTTCAAGCCTCGTAACCCGCGATAACGGCCGAAAATGGAATCAGGTCGGACCAGGCAATGTGGGTAACAAACTTTAATTTCAATTAATTTCAAAAGACTTTACGAATATGCTATTTTGTTTCTTATTTCTACTCATCTGACCACTTTTTAGCCGGTTCCGGAAGTCCCTGGGGGGGAATATGACATTTTTGTTTTTCCTTTCAAGTCAACTGACCACTTTGTAGCCTGTTCTATAGGATTCCCTGGAAGACCCACGATAGCGACGAATAATGGAATCAGTCCGGACCAAATGTGGGTTTCAAACTTCATGAATTTCAATTGCGAATATAACGTTTTGGTGTTATTATTGGTGGCTCCGGAAGTCTGCGGGGGACACAGAATAGTAACCCAAGATGAAATCAATCCGGACCGATACGAAACACATTCATTCGAAAACTAATTGATTTATATTTTCCGAATGCACAAAAGAAGGCTAAACATCCGGATCTGCGTCCATTATGAAACAAGCAAAATTACTTCCTCAGTCCCTGGGGATAACAATATTACCTGGTCCAAACTAATTTCATTTGTCCCATCTATCCCAGATCCCCAGGGACTTCTGGAACCAGCTACAAAAACGGCAGTTGAATTGAAAACAAAAACAAAAATGCCATATTCGCAATGTCATTTGAAATTAATTAGTTTGATAATCATATTGCCTGGTCCGGACTGATTCCATTTTTGGCCGCTATATCGCGTCCTCCAGAAACTTCTGAAACCGGCTACAAAGTGACCGGATGAGTTGAAACAAGAAACAAAAATTTCAAATCCGCGAAGTTCTTTGAAATTCATGAAATATGTTAGCCACGTTGGCTGTTCGGAATCAATTCCTTTTTTTTGGCCACTATCCCGGGTTCCTCAGGGACCCCCAGAACCGGATGAGAATTCGTGGGGTCCCTTGAAATTCAAGCAGTTTGATACTCACTTTGTCTTGTCCCAATACATTCCTTCTTTGGCCACTATTTCGGATCTCCATGGACTCCTATAACCGGCTACAAAGTGGCCAGTTGACTCAACAGAAATGTCATATTCGCAGTCCTTTGAAAGTTATGAAGCTTGATAACCATATTGCCTGGTTCGGACTGATTCGATTTTTGGCCCCCAGGGTCTTCCAGATCCGGCTACAAAAATGCCAGTTGTCTTGAAAGGTAGACCAAAAATGAAGTTTGATACCCATATTGTCTGGTCCGCACTGACCTCATTTATGGCCGCTATCCCTGGTAACCCAGGGTTCTCCGGAACCGGCTACAAAGTGGCCAATTGAGTTGAAATGAAGACCAAAAATATCTTATTCGCAATGCCATTTGAAATTCATGAAGTTTGATACCATATTTTAACCTGCCTAATTGCTTGCATTAGACATTTATCTAAATAAATTATACATAATTAATTATTCATAAAATTCTACTTACTATTTACATAAATTATTACCTACTATTGCTCTAAATTATGAAAACGAAATGAACTTGAAAGTAGGTGGATTTAGAATCGAATTAAACTAAAAAAAAACCCAGATTAATCCACCTAGCGGTGATGGTGCCTTTCTCGTTTATTTCGAGTTAGTAATTTCTACGCACTTTTGGTATGAAAAAAAGTGTTTTGACCATAACTTCTGAGTCCATAGTCCGATCCAGCCAATTTTCAATAGGAAACAATGGGACAGGATTCTGCGTCGAATGCAACTTGTTGCAAGCAACGTCAAGGGTAAGTGCCTGAAAAGTGGGCAAACTTTTGCGCACATACACACACATACACACACACACACATCTACATCGGCCCACATACATACACACATACGCACATACACACACATACACACACACACACACACACACACACACACACACACACACACACACATCTACATCGGCCCAGCCACCGAAGGCGCCGAAACGAAGGAACAGGAAAAAACAGGTAAAACTGTTTGTCATCGGACGAACAGGTTCTCTTCCAGGTGAACCGCTGAAGAAACCACCTCGTAGTCCGCGTAATTTAAAGGTTTTTTTTTCTTTTGGCCCTACAGGGACCGTTGTAAAAAGTTTTCCCGTGCTCGAAGCACAAATTGTGCTAGTTGTGGTTAGGGCAAGTGAGCTGGGCATCGAAAGAAGACAAAACCTGTGAGCCACTTTTATTCGCTTGGCCCGGTTAGTGATTCGGATGAGGCCATCTTGGCAACACGTGAAACATCGGATAAAAAGCCACTTTGACAGCCGTAGAATACTTTGCTATCGATCGCAAGCCGCCAGAACGCCCCGTGTGTGAATCCTGTTTGCCGGAGTACCAACAAGCGTGTGATTGGGTTGAGTGAACGGAGCAAGAATAGCCCACCGTCGCAGTAACCCCTACCATCTGGCCCAGTTACCGTCGCTAGGAGAAATTCGGAGATTAGGTCTGGGCCTACCGAACTCCACTACAGGAAACCACCAGGGTGCAACGCTGCCGGACCGAGGCAGGCACCAATTTCCTGGAACGCCGGATCGACGAAGCGATGGACGGTCGTATCACCAATCATCGGCAACTCTCCATCCTGCCGGAGCCTGGCCACCATACACATCGTCGATGCAGTAACGGTATGTGATGTAATCCTTCCTTTACCCTTCCTCTTTATGAGAATGAAATAATTGAATCCATGACCTGAATACAAAATGTAAATCTAAACCATATCATTATTAAGCCCATTATTTCAAAGTGAAATTAAATTAGGTCACGATAAGGGCAGACGAAAGTCCCCAGAAAAACAATCTCTAACAATATTGTCTGAATCAGAATGGTTCTATTTTTGGCCACTTCCCTCGGCGGCTTCATCCGTAATCAATCGGTTGGCCACAATCCAACCTTCCGAAGCACTCTTATGCTCTAGTACATGATGCCTGGATAGTGACAATCATTTTGTGTGAAATTGAGGAAAATTATCTCGTTTCATTCGACAAATCTCATTGCGGTCCCAAAAAATGGCCAATTTGACCGCATTTGACCCAGTGTCCCCCCGGGATAACTCCGGCCACAGAGACATTTCGATTCTAACAACATGTTCCCGGAAACTAGAAACCTGTACGAGTCTAATGCTGAAAAAATTAAGTAAATCCATCAAATATTCGATGAGCAGTGACATTTTTAATTTGATTTTCTTCACTTGGGCCTATACGGGGAATATTTGCTGATTTTTAATGACGTCTCATCCCAATGGTGAATTGCTGTATGATCAGTGCGAATAATTTTGCTGGAAGACTTGTTGATTTTACAGCACAGGAAAAATCTAGCAATATTTTGCTGAATTTTATGCGAAATAAAATTAGTCTGTAGTTATAATTTCAAGAGTATTTTCAACAGTGAAATATATTCGTTTGCTTTGGTCAGCTAGCCAGATTAGAAGTTGTTGAATTTTATTTGACAAGCTCCATCATAATTAGTTCCCCAAATTCTTCCCAGCTTGTTTCGAATTACAGTACTCCTATATAAGGTAATGTCCTTTTAAGTTAACGCAATAAACTTCTCGTTCCTGAAACATAATCCAGCGGATTAGCATTAGTGTAGCGTCGA